>NW_027395966.1:590719-685914 GCF_047715735.1 Aspergillus multicolor | reverse complement strand
TTCTAGGGAAACCGCAAGGTAACTTGCGGTTTATGTGGTCTTTTGGTAAAAAGATTTATGAAAGTCATGTGACCCTAGCACAAACTCTTATAATTAATTAGCAAGTGCTTGGCAGCTAGTTGCTTGTAACCTACCTTGTGTAATTAATTACTTAATTTACTTTTAATTAATTAAAAGAGATTATCTTATAAGAAAATGCTAGGATCTTAAAGATCTATTATAAAGTAGTTAATAAGTAATTATTAAGTACTTTAAGAATTTATCTTTTAAATCTAGAAAAAAAAGAAACCAAAATCTAAAGTAAAATTTAGGGAATTTATAGTTATTTAAATTTTTTACATACTAGGGGTAAAGTTAAGTTCCACGCGGTTAGCTAACTCCCAAGTGGCGGGACCCGCTTTCAATGTCAATGCCACCTACCCTCTCGGGGGCAGGGGCCAGGAGCGGCAGAGGGTGCTGACTAAGTCTTTCAGCCTGAGGCATACACTGTCCTTTTCCCTGACCGCCTTTGTCTCCGCCTCCGCCGCTGCCTTTGCCTGCGTCTTTGCCTCCGTCCACACCCAACCATGGAAGAAGGTGCGACCTTTGTATCTGCCTGCGAAGTAGACGCCCTTTGTGCATGAAACAAACTGGAAACTGCTTATCCCCCTACCCCTGAGTACTCCCGGCTCAGTGAACAGCCGTCACTCGGTTTCCTGACAAAATGTGTGGCTTGAACAAGGGCTCTGCCATGACTTGGGTCAAATACAACAGAGAATCCGTCAGGACGCTCTCCATAAACAAGAGCCAGACGCCTTGTCGGTTTCATGCTCCATGTGATCCAAGGCCAGCAAGTCCGGGTCTGAGCAGCGCCGCGATATAAAGCACCTCAGCACGGCACTATGGTATTTGGGCTTGGTCCATTACTCAAATATTTTCACCCCCGTCCTTTCATAAGTTCCATTCAAAGTCGAACTAATCCCAAAACCAAAACATGTCGACTGAGCTCTCTTACCTCGAAGTCAAGGCTGCTGCCACAGCAATAGGCCAAGTCCTCGAAGGCGCAAAAATCCCCAACCTTTTTGTTTGGCTGGACTGCCCTCGCGGCTATCCTTGTAGACCACGGATTCCCCGAAATTGACTTTGTTGTCCCGACAAGGAGGTCTCGCACCCGGTAGGCGCCCTTGTACAAGCTGGATACAAGTTCTGCACAACCACCGAGTGTGCCGAGTGCAACGAGGACCGCGGCGCACACCTCGGCAATGCTCTTAACCGCTTCCACCCTATCTCAGCAGCACACTTCCACATACCAGGAGCCACCGGCACGGAGTACGTTCTCTCGCTGCATAAAGAAGACGACGTCATTCCCCATCTCCCTAACCTTAAGCTTGGTCGCCCGGAACAAAAGGAGTACGAGCACCTAACACTCTCCAACGATCCGCGCCTCCCACCTCGCGCCGAAACCGAGCCCTCGGGCTCCTGGTACCGCCTGGAGCCAGTGCTCGTGCTGCTTTCGCGTATGTTCACCGAGGCCCTGTTCCTTTTACGCTGCAGACACATCGACGCGAAGCCCACGGTGGACCATCTCTGGAGCGACATGCTGTGGGAAGTCATCCGGGCAAACAAATATCTTAGCGGGCTGACGTATAGACCGAACAAGCCGTTCAAGGCGTAGCTCGACCTATACTGGCATAGGTATGTCATCTTCACGCGAGACGCGGCTAGAGCGGATCAAGTCCCCGGGAACAATATCGTCCGCCGGGAGGCGAGCGAAAAGGTCATACGAGAGTTCCTGGAGTGTCTGATTACAGACGGCAAGGATCCCAATGACAAGACAGCTGGCTGCGGAAGAGACTGGGGCATTATGTCCCTGGGAATCCGCATCCCCGGCTCCTTGTGGTGCCTCGGACAGCGAAGTAACAAGGAGGTGCGTGATTGTGATCCCGTCCTCCTGGCCCATGCCTACCTACCTATCAATAGCCTTTCCATCCTTTAATGTTGTCACTACGCTACATTCCTTGTTCTTCTTTTATCTGTTCCTGTTCCTGTTCCTGTTCCTGTTTCTGTTCCTGTTTCTGTTCCTGTTTCTGTTCCTGTTTCTGTTCCTGTTTCTGTTCCTGAGCCCCTCCGTCGAGATCGAGATTGCCGCCGTACGGTACCAAACTACCATACCATACCGTCTTCCCATGTCTTCTGCATGGCCATTTGTAAGTTCCAGCCCATTGTACCACTGAAAGCCTGGCGCCACTTCATTGCGGTTAGTCCTATCATCAACATTTAATATATTCTCACTGCCAACACCGGTAGCGCTTCTTCCTTTCAGTCTCAGTCAGTGCGCATCGTCGTCGTTGTCATGACAACTCCCTGCCCTTTCACTCTGTACTCCGTCCATTGTACATCAAGGAGTACCATTGAATCGGGCACCTGAGGAAGTGCGATTGTAGATGGTGAGGATTTGCCGCCTCAGGCATCACCAGGCATCTACACATCCAGGTATGCAGGCATCCACATATGGTAGATACTCTTGATCACAGAGGCCGCGACACCAGGAGACTATGGTGGGCTCCGCAAGAAGAATACGCGAGCTAGGATTATGGGAGAAGTCTGCCATACCTAACTGGTCGGTCTGGCCTGAGAGCCGGAGCCGCATCGACTATGGCAGCATACTATACCACTGACGGGGCGGGGACTCTAGCCTATTAAATAAAAACATTATGTACCTGCACTAGCAAAGCGGACTGAACTGCAGTGCCTACGTATTACTCTATGGTAGATTGAGATTGAGATTACCATTATCATACGGTACAGGGACGTAGGGTCCCGGTCCCTTTCCTGTTTGATTTTGGGTGTTCCCGACGCTGAGTGTCCTGAGGCTGTGGATGGACGTTAAATATTCTGATCTTTACAATAACTGAGGTAAGTCAGATCCTGAGCTCTTGTACTGATACTATGTATGTATGGTACCTACCTAGGTAGCTTAGAAACAGTATACATGGAAAGAAACAAGCTGAACAAAATCATATCTCATGTCTATCTCTATAGAAAAAAAGTAAATACGTAAATACATCTCAACCCAACACAATCTATATACATCATTGGGACATCACATCACAAGTATATGCACAACCTCCTGTTCACCATACTTCTCAGAGAGTGACTCTCCTCCCCTCAAACGGTTCAGCCGGCCACCCCTGCATCGTAACCGCATCATCAACACAATCACCCGACAGAACAAGGGTATGCTCCAGCAACCCGGCATCCTTGCCCATCGTCGCCCCCGACATAAGCCGTGACCCGGTGCGCAGGATACTGCGGTCGCCAACAACAAGCGGATGGAGCTCAAATTCACCGCGGGTGTTGAGGTGGCAGACGAGGGAGGCGTCGTCGACAGCAACGCGGTCGCCGAGGGTAACCATATCCGGCTCGGTGAGGAGGATGTTGGGGTCGCCATTCGAGAGCAGAGAGCAGTCTTTGCCGATGGTTGCGCCCATGAGGCGGTAGATTGTGTTGAGGTACGCAGTTCCAGAGAGCATGGGGAGGACGCCGATGCCGCGGTAGGAGTCCTTAATCAGGGTTTCGACGGTGAGGTAGAACTGCCAGCGCTGGTTGTAGCTGCTCTTGTCCCAGTGGTATGCGCCCTCGGTGCGGCGGCCCATGACGGCCCATTTTGCGGCAATGACGACGGTGACGCCGATGATTGTCTGTGCGAAGGAGACGGCGGAGACGACGGCTGTGAAGAGGCCGTAGACGGCGAAGGGCTGCCACCACTCGCGGTCGAAGGCGCGGTATTCTTGGCGGAGGGCGTGAGCGAGGACAAGTAGACCCGCGAGCACGCCCATGAGACGCCAGACGGTGGAGAGGATTACCATGAAGGTCGAATAGCAGACGATGCCGAAGATGGGGATGACGAAGAAATTGGCGAAGCCTTGGTAGAAGGCGCGGCCGAAGGGGCGGGTGGTGTCGCGTTCCAGGGGGAGCTGGCAGGTTGCCGCTTCGAAGGCCTTTTCGTCAAAGGGTTCGGGGGAGGACGAGCCGGAATTAGTGGCTGTAACAGTGGCAGAGGCTGAGGAGGAAGAGGGGGCGGAGGTCTTTGGTTTCTCGGAATGCAGCGAGATCTGGTTGTTGTTGGAGCCGATAGAGGGGAACTGGATCGCATTGCCATTCTTGCTGCCGGTCCAGACGGTGTCAGGGGCGTAGAAGCCATTGCGGCGGAGGAGAGAGCCAGAGCCAACCATGGCCATCTCTCCAATAGTCACACCGGGGAGGACAACAGCGCGGTCACCCAGCATAGCACCATCCGAGATCGTGACGCGTTCCCTACCGCTACCGTCGCTGGTGACCAGGTACGAGCGAGAACCGAACACGACGTCGTTGCCGACCTCGACGAGATCAAAGTCTTGGATACCAGGACCAACCGACGGCCAGTAGATGCGCTTGCCGACGCGGCCTCCAAGGAGACGAATGGCGACCGAGACGAGCTCGTAGTGCTTTCCGATGAGTCGAGTTATGGGACCGAGACTGCCATTGGGGAGAACCTTGAACAGCGCAGCTTGCCGGATCTTCTGGCGCTGAGACATTTTTGAGATGGGACCGGTCTTGGCTCGGCCGCAGGTGAGGTCGAGGAAGGTTTTGATCATGAGGATGGCAATGAACCAGACAATCGGACCGCCAACAGCGTAGTAGATACGCGCGAGAATGTGCCAGCCGATACGGGTTGGGTTGGTGAACCAGAAGACGATAACCCGGAGCATGTCATATCCATGCAGGGGGTAGTGCATCACAATGGGGATCAAACCGGCAAGCCAGGGCAAGCGGTATGCGAAGCCGGCAACCAGTCCAAGAGGCTCGACAAGAAGCAGAGACCAGAACCAGTGAGGTCCTTGAATGGCGGCGGAGTTGAGCTCCTTGTTGGCTTCATCGGAGCTGTCAATCTCCCAACTCGAGGAGTTAGGGCCGAGGAAGGTGTTTGGAGGAAGGTTGGAGCCGGGGGCGACGACGGTCCGCAGACCGATCTGAGAGCCGGACCCGATGGAGATAGGCTGCAAGAGCATGGATGTGTTCCGTTCAACGGCAAATGGCCGGACAATGCAGTTTTCCAGGATAACGTTGTCTTCGAGGCGGATGAGGTCGTATTCACCCAGCGAGGCAGACTGGTGGATCGTGACGTTGCGGCCGATATGGCAGCCCAGCAGGCGGTAGTAGAGATTACGAGTGAAGTCAAAGTAGTTGAATACTCCCTGCACAAGTCAGCGGTCATTCATCTCTTTCAATTCACATAAGACATACCTTGCCGCTGATCTTGATGGCCTTCTGCGTCAACCACCAGCGCGTATGATACGACCCCCACATGGGATACAGACCAGCCTTGTACCGTCCGATAAGCAGCCACTTGCAGAGAATGGCAAACACGGGGGCAATGGTTCCAATCGCAATACGCGAAGCCAAACCGATAAGAACAATATGCAACAGTCGGCCCATCAGGACCCCGTCGGGTGGGAACAGTCGTGCCGTCTCGCCCATCAGAAACACGAAGATTGTCCACTGCAATCCAACGCGCATAGGATAGAAAACAAGCATAGGAAGAAGTTGGAGGGTGAGTACAATCGGGTTCGTCGAGCTGTGCATCTTTTCGCACCCGGGCAACTCAACGGGAGTCCCCTCGGGAGCTTTCTTTGCGCACGCCTCATCCACAATGTCGGTGATATCGCCGACAGTGGGATGCAGGAAGAGAACGTCTCCGGAGAGACGGATGCCGAATTCACGTCGAAGGGTAGAGATCAGACGACCAGCAGAAAGACTGTCTCCTCCGGCAGCAAAGAAGTCGGTATCAGCGCAAACTTCGTCTATTGCCTGGTTGAGGGCCTGGGCGAAGATGTCACGAACGCGGTATTCGGTCGAGGAAGAGTCAGCGGATGCGTTGAGAGCCCAAAGGGCCTCGTCGACGGCCTTTTCATCAACGTAGCCGTTCAGGTCGAGAGGGATCTGGCCAGGAAGAGATTTCACGCTACTGGGGATGAGGTAGCCGTGAACAGATGATCGAAGAGAGTGCGAGAGCTCGGCAACAGTGATGGGGGATTGGGATTCGGAGTTGAAGAAGATAGCCTGAGGGAAGCCATCGATGGGGTTGTGGCGCATCACGACGTCGGGGTTGCCGGAGGCTTCGACAATATAAGGAAGCGCTTTCTGGCCGTCGAGCATACAACTGGTATGTGGAATGGAAACCGTCAAGGGCGTGCCTTGAGGGGGGCACTTGGCCTCAAAGTGTCTCTCGGCCACGGGGGTCGCGTCAGTCAGGGTATCCAGCCCTAATCGCTGACTCAACCGGATGCGCTGCAGCTTGTTGTTCGACTTGGGCACACCCTCGTCCATGTACACGATCAGAGCAGGCCACTTAGGCTGTAGCAGTCGCTCCGCAAGGGCTTCATGCAGCTGTCGCAGATCAGGCCGTGCTTTGCCGGGGGGTGTGACAATGACGGCGCCCACAACTTCCTGCAGGACGTCATGGGGTGTCGAAAAGGCGAGTGTCTCTGAAATTCGTCCATACAGAGCAGAAGATGGATCTCGTGCTGCCGATAAAATCCCACTCTCAACCTCGATAGGCGAGATGATTTCTCCTCCCCGGTTGACGACCTCCTTGCTTCGCCCGGTGATGAACAGGTATCCCTCATCGTCCTGATGGCCAAGATCACCGGTATCGAACCACCCATTCGCATCAAAGGCATCCTTGTTGATGACACCCTGCTCTGTCAGGTATCCAGGGAAAACAGGAAACCCACGCACGCAGATCCTCCCCGTCACACCCGTTGGCGCACGCTGTGCAGACCCATCGAGAATGGCGACGTCCGGCCCAACCGGTCGTCCAGACGTGCCCTCCCGATCGAGCTTGTAATTCGTCGGGGGCGCCACAATCGGCGCGCACTCTGTCATACCGTAGCTGGGCAGCACAGTGCACTGGAACACCTCGCGCAGTTGGACAGCGAGCGTCGCGGGAAGACCACCGCCTGCGTTGATAATGAACTGGATCTGGCTCTGCGCCAGGGCGTCGGGCCGGTGTTCGGACTCGGCCAGGATCATCTGGTGCATCGTCGGCGTCGCATAGTACCAGGTCGGATTCCAGGCCTCGACGACGTCCCAGAACAGACTCGGATCGAAGGAGGCGCAGCAGATGGTGGAGCTGCCGGCGAGCATGGGCGCGTAGAGGGAGCGGATCATCCCTCCCCTGATGCAGTTAGTAACGTTACTCAAAGAGGGGGGAAAGGGGGGGGATCAGGGGAAGGCAGAGACATACACATGATGGAGCGGCATCATGTTGGCACAACGCGAGGTGCCGTCAAGGGCTACACTGTCCATGGTAAAGACGGCACTGGCGAACAGATTGTAGGCTGTGATTGGAACCAGCTTCTTCTTGCCGCTGGTGCCACTGGTGAACAGGAGCACGGCCGCGTCGTCGGGGTTCCTCCTGTTCGTCCTCTGTGCTGGCACGAAGGCCGGGTTTGTGGAGGCCACGGTGAAGGTGAGGTCTGGCTGGGGGTTGACGGTGAATACAGGCAGGTTCTCATCCAGTTGGACTTTGTCGACATCGGACTCTAACAATACAATAGCATCCGCCTCGACGGCCTCAATGTCCGCCCTCAGCTGCTCCGGGGCGACTGTCCTGGCCATCGGGATCATGGTGTATCGGTTCGCAATCGCTATCACCGCCAGGGCAAGGATCGGTCCGTTCGGAAGCATCACGGCAACTCTGGGCCGTCCTTGTGCGGGAAACGGGAGCCCGAGTTCAAAGTCATTGATAAAGGATCGGAGTCGGGCGTACGAGAGTTGTTGGTTGGAGGTCGGGTCGATAAGGGCGGGGCGAGAAGGGTCGTTGAGGAGGAGGTCAGGGAGAGGGGCCGTCCGTTGCTTCATGCGGTGTTGGGTGCGAGCAAGCACTGTATTGGTCACTGTATCCTTTCCATCTCGAACGTGTTCTGGCAGGCTGAGCCAGATGTCCTGGTAGCAACGGAGGAGGTCCATGGCCAGCCATGGCTCCGCAGCGCCGGCACCCTCCTTCTCCTGCTCATACGTACTGAGCAGCGAGTCCAACCGCTCCAGCGATCCAGGCTGCTGGGCATCACGGCGCAGAGCGCGCAACTCGTCCTGCAACATTGTTCTATCGGTCCTCCGGCCTCAGCTGGGGATAGATGCAGGGTGGAAAGCAAACAAAAAGGGCTGGGTCGGCTGGGCTGGGTCGGGCCATTGTTTGCGAGTGTCCAGTCTCCTAAATAGTTCCTGGCAGACTATTGAGCACCACCGTGCCACGGCATGACGCCGCGCTGAAGGAAACGCCAGCGCAGGCTCGGTCTCAATCGCAATCCCATACCGGGAGCCAGTGGGCCCGTCACACAAACTATTAGAAAGGATCAGCAGCCGTCGCAGCAGACTCTAGATGATCGCCATGACCATGCCGAAAGGGGGGGAGCTCCACTGTTAGGGATGGGTGGGGGGTGTGGGGGGTCTCAAAAATTGGGCTTCCCGTTTAGGGCTGGGGCAGGCTGTCACGGCGCCGGGAACACGAGCAACGAACCCCTTCGGTGCTTAAGCCTTAAGGTTAATTTCTCAACCCCTGCTCGTGTCGGACGGCAGTTGGCCTCCCGCGTGTATCCTGCGGGCCGGACTTTCCTATTGGCTGCGATAGTTCTTTGAACGATAATGTATTGTGGTGTCAGCAGTCAGCAGCACACCGGTCGGTCGGTGCAATTCCTCTGCAGCCGCTGTCGGCGCAGGATAAATGGGCGGTGATCAGCCCAGGCAGTTTCCACGAAGCTGTTGTTCGAGAATTTTCATTCTTCACCTGTCGAAGCGCAGATCGAGCTGATCGCTGCTCGCAAGCCGGGCCCGAAGACGTATATGCAGACGATCAGCTCGGGCGCAGTGACAGGCCACCCCCTCGGCTTCCCGAAACAACGGCCGCATCAGGCAATTTCTCGAGACCCGGATGGCTCCGGTTCCTGATTCCTGATTCCCTGGCTTCCAATGGACACCCAACACGTCATGCCGCAGCTGGCGATGATCAACGGCACTTCACATGGTCTTTGGCCCTGGGGCATAGACAGCGTGGCTTTGACATCTCAGATTCGTGGTCCAGAAAGGGTTCTCCGCCGCTAGGGTCTCAGGTTCCGGCCTCTTGACTGTGGCTTGCGTCGTCATCGTTCCTGCAGTCTCTATCTCTTTCCATATCCGGCGCTTGGCAGGACACCGTCCTCTATCTCTCTCTCTTTCCTATGCGTCATCAATTCTCAGAGCTTGTCACAGCCAAGTAAGCCGTTCCACGATCGCAAGGCCAGTACGGATAAGCCTGCACAATTACAAATTTCCTGCCAGGGCATTGGCAGTGAGCCTGCTTTGACCGCGGCCCTGCATATCTGATGCATCACCAGTCCAATAGGAGAATCGGGAATCAGCACTGCACCGACTGGTCGGTATCAACTTGACTTGCTTCTGACAGCTCAATAGTGCTGGAAATTCTGCGAGATCGCTGTCGCTGTCGCTGTCGCTGTCGGCATCGGAGATCCAAATCATACAATATTCTCCTGGCTCCATCACCACTCTACTAGCGATAGCCCTATCAATCTATCGTTGACTAGTGGTAGCGCCCCGTCAAGCCTACAGTTTAGTCAACGGGGTCTGGGCTGATAGCGTCCCCACCGCGATATATCAATTGAACTCACCGTTCAAAGTTCACATGTTCGTATCCAGTTTCCTTCGCCGGCAGCCACCCTCGGGATTCGGACTGGGGATCCATTTCCAGTGCCTGACGCGGCCCACTGATCGCCATCGCAAGGCTGGATGTGGAAACACTCGAGCCCTAACCCCTCTCGGCCCAATAGTGGGAGAGGGTGTCCCGTCTGGCTCCACTGGACCCAGTTGATAAGATGCACGCGATGGCTGCTTTTTCCTATCGCGGTATGAGCACCAATCGAATGCATAATAGATTGCGATGAGGTGATCGAACAGAGAACACTTACAAGTAAGTCCATTTGATACTCCGAGACTTTAGTTTATACATTGAGATACCTGCTTTCCTGTGCGACGTACCCCGGACTCGGAGTATCTGCATGTACCTTGCCCCTATCCCCCGAACCACAACGAATCCTTCATTTTCCCCAGTATCACTACAACCACCACGCCTATGTCAACGACCTGGGAGAGAGGTTGTGCTAGTCACTGACATTTAAACAACCCCCTCCACCCATCGCAGTTGTACTCAAGGTCCTCTTGGAGTACTCGGCACATCTTCGGTTCGGCGACGATCCGGATCCGCACTACTTGACGGTACAAAAAACTCTGTTCCTGGATCAAGAGCTTGGCAATATAACATATTACGCGTCTTCACGTTTGACCCTACATTTCCCGATGCTGTCTGCTTCTGCAATCCGTACGATAATGTGGTTGCTGGTGCTGTTGCATCCGAAGTAAGCCCATTGTCCGTGCTCGGTGGCTTAAGCCACCCCGAGTGGGATGGCCATCCCGAGCCCTCCGTAGAGCTTTCCCAATCGGAATGCCGGGGTTCAATGCGCGGTTTGTTGGAAATGATTGGCCTCGACTGCTTGTGATGAAGAGAGCATTCCCATGCCAGCGGGGTCCCTTTCCAGACTACGGAGTACGTATGCGGCATCCAGCACAGAGTATGGAGTTCTGAAACTGCTAGTTGCATATACCCACGCGGTACTCCGCAATGCAACAGAGTGTGCAAGTATTAGAAAAATGTATATGGGCCGTTGTCGTCATTGTGCATACATCGGCCTTCCCTCTTATCGCGCGAGACGGTCTCGTTCCCAACCAGCGTTCTTCATCAAGTCTCCATATGATGATGATCTACACATCCTCTACAGGCTTCCACGTTTTGACACTGGTCAAGAGTCCAGACTCAGCTGGATGATATCCCAATCTCTCAGACCATGCAGATCATGTTCAAGGAGGCAGAGGGGCCTCGCAATCTACCATCTCTCCACCGTCTCAATCCCTGTCTTGAGAGCTAGAGCCTCCCAACCGCCATCTAAGAAGTATCCTAGTTGGAAAAATAAGCGAATGTCTCTGTTCGCAAGGCACTGGCATGGTTATCCGACTCCGTAGCCACCAGACAGGCAGCGCTACGAAAATTGAAACCTGAAACAGCCGTGAAATGCTGATCTAGTAAATGGCTAAATGCTTCTTCTTCCACCATACTGCTCATCGCAGCCAATCACTCTTGGATCTCATTTTTATTGACAATCCCGATCTACATCTCATCATGGCCGCCGGAATCCCCCGCAACAAAAAAATCAATCATTATCCCCCTTCGTTATCCTCCACGAGCTTCCAAGGTTCTGAGATCTACACCTCTCTCCATAAGACCGCATCTGGGCCATCGATCCTTGTATACCCACCGTCAAACATTTCATCACTCTACTAGAAACAGTGCAGCACAGCCCCGGGTATCCCCGTAGTTTTCCCGGGCCTCCAGATTCCAAGGCATGAAGCTCGTTGGAAACATCTACCTCCAATCATGTCCTGTCCATAGGCCCATGCTCTATCCAATTATCTAACGACGGAGCTCATCTCCGCCTAGACCACAGTGGGCGGGTCCCGATCGTGCATAGTGTATCATGTATGAGGATGAGGATTCCAATCGTGGAGATGCCTCCTCAGTCCTCGCTGAGCCAGTCCCGTTTCGTGCATTTGCCGCGCCGAAGATCAAGCAAGGACGCCGTTCTTCTGCACTCTCATAGGCTGTGCAGCGGTCGATCTCACTCTGCATCTAGATTTTCCGCCTCCATCTCAACTTCCGCTCAGCTTGCAGTTACTGGACCTCGACATCGCCACCCTACAGTGAGGCGAGGTCATTCAGATCTCATATGCAGCCCTCGTGGTCCACATCCAGTCCAGGCAGCAGCGATGGATGCAGCGGGAACGTGAAGATCTCTACAATGCACGGGAACCTCCACGATGAGCCGAAGATCTGACTTTCTTCATCGTTGGGTATCACGATGGGAGTAAAGGATTTCTATTGAATTCCAGGTTCCAGTTCATCACTTGAGGTTTGAACCCATATCCGCGTTAGCTTAATACCATATCCTCCGAGCATCGTACTCTGCAGTCTACATTATTGGACTGACGCCAACATTGGAGTAATTTGACGTGCATCAACCAAGCTTCTCCTCCGTCCCCCCAGATGCTGCAGGCAAAGTGTCATACGAATACGCAACTTGGTTGATTGGTCAGTGGTCACAGTCGCGATCTACAGCGGGGCGCAGCACAGTGCGTCGGGTTGTGCATTGTGCACTTGAAAGAAGCAATATACGCGTTCCAGGGCTCAGCTAGATTCATGTAGGACGGCGCCTGCACCTGTTCGATATCAATCCTTATGTGCCAATTGACAGCGACCGCTCTGTCGGACGAGGGAAAAGCAATACGCATATACCACCGAACCTTCAGTTCGGACGAAAATCGCCACATCTCACCATTGCTCAATTCCTACTGCTCATTCTCAGCATTGCGCCGTACAGAGTGGGCATGCCCAGCACAAAGAGAAACCCGCAGGTTTCAAGTTCGTTGTTCTCCGGTTCTACAAGCATTTTCTGAACATAATCGTGAGCGTGACTTAGTACCGGTGGCCCCATGATTCCTGAAACTCATGGGAATGATTCTATTTGAGTCATGAGCAGCAAGTGCTTACTTTCCCTCGGAGCTTCCAAGAAAGACCGCATCTGTACATCCATGGACCTTGGCTCGTCTGATCTGATCCCTCGGAGTATCTACATGCCCAAATCAGACCCATTTCCTTGGTTTCCACTCCGAAGCTCGTATTTACTCGTATAGACGCTACATATGTTCCAAGTCCACAGACGGCGTGGGAGTCCCGACCCGCCAGGATAAAAAATGCAGCCACCACTAACCCCGTATGCCCTCCAGTCCCTGGGCCCTAGCGGTATCAGGCGCTTCCGAGTAATGCGGGGAAGTAATCCAGAGGGTCATGGGGTGTTCTTTGCCGAGGGATCGTGATAGAGCCTGGCCTGGCCGTTCCCCGCCGACAGGAAGTATGACTTCCATGCCCTGTACCGGAGCTGTGCTGGGCTTCCTTGTTGGCGATTTTCATGTAACATTTACCAGTCCGGGCGAGCCATCCCCAAGTCGATATTTCCGATCCATTTCATTTTACCGTGTTGTTCGTGGCAGAATGAATTTCTTTCCCTGGCGAGATGGGATGTTGGGGGTCAGGGGCAACGATGATAGTATGCGATAGTGTGTCAAATATACACTTTTTTCTCCATCAATCTCTGACTCACCAGGTATATGAATTGTATTAAGACGCAACGATGAATCTATTATACTCTATCGATTTCGTAAAACCTTTTCAACACCTACCGTCTGATGGAAATATATATTTGAATTGCTTGCTAAGTTGCCACGAACAACTGACGCAAATTAGATTCACTCCGACTTTACGAGAAAAGTCAATAGTAGTTACCATCTTGAGGGACCTCGCTAAGCTTATCTCCCACCATAGACCCCTTTCAAACCCCAGAGCACCCATCGTTGCGGGCACATTGTGCTCTTGGCGCTGAGCATATCCTAATTTCTCCAACTCGAACCTTGACTGGAACATGATTGGCAAAGAATGAAGCCCGTCAATACAAACAAGCCACCGCGTCTTGCTTCAGATGATTGAGCTGAGAAGTCACCTGGATGCTTCACGCCGTCTTGCTCAGTGGAAGGTCCTGCAATAAACGGCTTGTATCCCGGACATCCCCACCTGTCTAGCCAGCGAGCTGGTTAGTCCATCGCTGCGGAAGTTGCTAAAAGGACATGCCCTGGTCATTTACAAGCCCACTCCGTCTTAAGCAGGCAAAGTGCAGCTCAACAAGGGTCATGTTGCACCGGATGCTTGTGAATAGCATAATAGAATAGAGCCGATCGCGTTTTTGGTTTCTCGAAGGTATCCATATGGCCATCTACCGCAGACACTTTGACAGCACGCTGCAGAGGAGCAGGACCTTTCTGGGCCTTGGGCTGTTTCGCCAGCTTGATACGATCCCAAAGGGCCACGATTTTGTCTACTTTGAGCGCAAAGATGACGAATGGGATGGAGATACATGCCGAAGCGCCGACTGTTGTAGGTGTGATTAGCTGACCGTAACTTCAGACCTCGGGGAGGAATGAGATGGGTTGCTCACAAATGATGGGAAATAGCCACCAGCCTTCGTATTCGACATCACCGCCTTGATGCGGAAATTCCACCACGTTGAGGGAGAACAGAGACGTTAGGAATGACAAGGGAAGCTTGAGATGTCAGTTAGTTCACTCCAATGGCTTTTAGAATACTTACAAACACAATGGTGACAATCGTGAACACCATGATGATGTTACCTTGCTTCGCGGTATCGTTGGCCTGCTGCCGCCCAAATTCCGCTTCTTTAATACTGGCCTGTTTCTGCCGAAGATCCAGAAGGGTATGAATGGCATCTTGCACTCTGCCCGCTTTGACCAGCATGTCCTGCAATTCTTGAAACACCTGACTAGGCGTACAGGGATGGGTGTACTGGAAACCGAGAAACTTATCCAGGTTCTCTGTTTGGAAGAACTGTTTCCAAACATCCTCTTGGGCCTTGACGAGGGCTTGGAGAATGACAAGCTCGTCACAGATGTCTTTGATCTCAGTGAGCAACTTCGCTTCTTCAGATATGACATGGTAGGGATTATGCGGCATGTTCTTAATCCAGGCTTGGTCCTTGCGAGGCCGCTTGGTATTGCTTTCCGTCTCGAGAGACTCCAGAAACCCCTTGAACAAACCGGCTTCTGTATCGGCCTGGGACGGCTGTGTCAGAAAGAGCTGAGTAGAACGACTTGGGTAGACGTAAACTCACCACGTTCCTGATCGACTCGCGGAATATCTCAAGCGTGCTTTTCTTTTCGTGCCGCTCCGTTTCAGACGAGTAGATCGGGATGTTTCTTTGAACAAAACGGCCCCCTGCCACCCCCAGGATCAGTTCAATCATAGCGCTGATGCTTGTTGGCCGTTGCTGACGCCCTTTACTCTCGTTTGACATGAGAAAGTCGCGAATGCCGGCGCTCAGAACATCTTCGGATTGATTGTGTGGCTTCGATGTACTAGTTATGACCGTGTCTATAGCAGTCAGAATCAGAAGTCAGCGAGATTGTAACCCTTACTGTTGTCAACGGTCCATAACCACAATTGGTCGACAGTTAGGATTCTTTTGGGCGGTTGCTCTTCCGACCGGGCAGTTTTAGGTACATCCTTTCCTCCCTTCAGTCTTCTTTCAATATAGCGTGAAACGACTTGATCATCATCTCTCTCGTGGGTCTGATCTAATGTTGTGTAAAAGTACTGATCCAGGGTCATTGGCTCGTGTGTGGCATTCCCAGTGCATGTCTGCGTACTGCAGAACTCATCTCTGAGGTGCCCTAGGGTCAGGTATGGCACCTGCTATTTCAGCAATGATATACAAAAACGCACAGACATACTCACATATAGCGCGAGTTTCGTTCGCCTTCTCGAACTACTACCTGCCTCCTGGTCATTTTGATCAGACACAAGGCCCTTACTGTGACCGTTCTCAAACTCTTGCTGTGGATTGACGATCTCAGTACTTGTCCTGATGAAGCTTGATTGATTTGCTTGAGACTTACCACACACTGTGGCTTCATATACATTTTACTCCCACCCGCCGCCACTGGAACACAGCTGTTGTTGAAGAAAGTGATCAACGGATGGTGCGTTCTCAAAGTTTTGCCTTCGTCAATCGATATGACAGTGAGGAGATCCTGAAGTATCATCAGTATTCAGTATAAGGCAACGGCAAATAACCTCACCTCCAATACTTGCACCTAGATGACCTTTGTCAGCGGACACTTTCTGGTACAGTAGATATCGTCTGGAGTTGTAGAGAACTCACATGATTGGTGGGTATATGGAGCCAGCGAAACTGTAGTTGCCCTAAAGCAGGTGCACCTTGGCTTTCATCAACGGCTGAATCGACTCTTGACCTCGGAATGAGTCCCTTTAGTACTAGTTCCTTTCTCAAGAACTTGAGTTCACGGCGGTCATTCCGAGTCGCCTCCTCCATGACCCTCTTCGGACCATTCTTAGGGTTGTATATAACTTTTTTGATCTCCCTCTTTGTGTAGTGGAGGTCAATATTGCGCGCTTTTGAGTAGAAATCAACCACTGTCACCCAAAGATCCTGCAACGCTTTCAGATCCTGCGGTAGTTCTGGATGCTGTAGGGAGCGATCATTGTCCCTCACGGACGCATGCTCAGCAATCTGCGGAGGATTATGAAGGAGATCAATCATCATCAGGGCGAGCTCATCGGTTCTCCCTTGCAGTATGGCGTGGGCAAGGTCTATTTCCTCGCTCTTTAAGTGTGCTCCATTTGACAACAACCACCAGACGCAGGTCACCTGGTTATGGTGCAACGCTAGATGAAGAACCGTCCAATGCTCCGACATGGTTTTGGGCTTATCGAACCAGCTGGTCAATACCTGCCGCAGGAGAACCTCATTACCGGGGATTTCCAGTCTCGCGGCCAATTCGACAATCCGCTCGGCTTCCACTGGGTTCTGTTTGGTATGAGCTGGTCCCCTCTTCACGAACTCCATCAGTGCAGGCCAAAAGAGCTTGGTCATGCTGCGATGCCCACCTGTGACCGCCAGCGATAGCGGGGATTCGTCGCTGTCGTTTTGCTGTATAATTGCCAAGGCTCTTTCATCAGAATCGACGGAGAGTCTGTCGAGAAGAGTTGTTACTGCGTCAAGATGGCCGTTCGCAGCTGCCAAATGCAAAGCAGTGGTGCCATTATTTGTTGTGTCGCGAGGATCGATCTGACTAAGGTGATCTTGAATGAGTTTGCAATGCCCGTATTGCGCAGCGATATGGAGGCAATTCATGCCCCCTACAAACTGCAGGCCGCTATCTGTACGGCTGTGTTCGTGTCCTTTGCGCAGCACCGCCGTTCGCCTGTTGGCAACGGCCCAGTATATGACGGGGAGGAAGGAGGGGTCTCGCTGGCATTTATCGCGTGTCAAGAACGTATTGACAATAGCGAGCACGTCTTTCATCTCCTCGTTGCTGGTAAGACAAGCGGTGGATTCCATTGGATTATGAGGGTAGTAGTGATGAGAGCCCAAGATGCTCAACACAATCTCCTCGTGTTTCTTGGCTGCCGCAAGCTTCAAGGCAGTGTCTCCTTTCTGCGTACGGGTAGTAGAATCGATGCTGGTGTCTTTCAGCAGATCCTTGACCGCGGCTATGTGGTTTTCAAAACAACCAACATGTAGAGCGGACCAACCGCGTGAGTCTGTCCGCAACAGTCTAGGGCGAATTTGAAGAATAGGGCGAAGTGGTTCAAGATTTGTCGCGGAACATGCCTCATAGAACGGGGTCATCCCCCTCTTATTAGGCATATGGAGGTCCGCCTCTTCACTAATAAGCAGTTCGATAACTGCCTCATGCGCCTCAGAGCAAGCGATGTGTAGAGGCGTGTCCCCATGACTGTCATCGGCGTTGACGTCTGCTCCTCTGGCCAGAAGTAGTTTGGCAAGCTTGACATGCCCCCTTCGGCAACTAAGGTGCAAAGGCGTCGATTGATCGCCGTTTTTAGCGTCGATCTCCGCACCATGGTCTAAGAGCAGTTCCGCAATATCGGCGTGCCCAGATAGGCATGAAAAATGGAGGGCAGTATTACGTCCTTTATTGATTCTTGTTACAGCTGCCTTGTGCTCAAGAAGCAGCTTCACGATTCCCAAAGGTCCATTTAGCGCTGCCAAATGCAGCGGAGTAAACGAGGACAGGTTGCATGTGTTAACGCTTGCATTATGCTCCAAGAGAAGCCGAGCAACATCTTCATGACCCTGGTCGCAAGCCAGCAGAAGGGGCGTGTCTTTGTTGTTACTGTTCGAGTCCACATCGGCTCCGGCTTCCAGAAGCTTCAGAGCAATTGCTCTATGACCTCTGGCTGCTGCATACTGCAAAGGCGTGTTCCCACGATCGTTATACGTGTCGACGAGGGCATTATTCTCGAGCAGGACATTGACGGCCTCCGCCTGGCCAACGATACTCGCCCTGTGAAGCGCTGTATCACCCTCGCCGTTCCTGATATTTACATCAACCCCATGTGTCAAAGCTATGCGAATCAGGTGTGGTTGACCGGCATGTGCGGCCATGTGAAGAGGCGTCTGACCGAAACGATTCCGAACTGCAGCATTTCCATCTCCATACGAGAGAAGCTTGCGAAAGGCATCACCAGTCCCCATCACGGCAGCGGTATGGACAGGCGTACCTCCATTCTCATCACACAAGTGAATATTCGCGTTGTTTTTCATTAGAATCTCAATACAATCAGCCTTATTTCTTTCAGCGGCTGTATGCAAAGACGTCGTTCCATTGTAGGCCTGACAATTGGGATCCGCGCCCGCACTTAATAGTACCTGGACAATTTCCTTATTGCCGTCTCCGTTGATTGCAAACCCAAGCGCATTGGCTTTCTTATAATCTTCCAGGTGAACATCAGCACCATGGTCCAATAGGAGCTGGCAAACCTTGATATGGTTGGAAAACGCCGCTAAATGCAGTGCCGTTCTGTCCTGGTGCATCCGGACGTTGACCAAGGGCGCAGCACCCCGCTCAAGAAGGGTTCTGATATTCTCCCAACTGCCCACTTGCGCAGCGTGATGCAGAACTGTGGATCCGGCGGCTGTGCGGAGCGTGATATCTGGCTTTTTAGCGAGTATCATTCGAACCGCTTTGGGACTTCCAACCGCCGCGGCAAGGGTCAGCGGTGGGATATCTGTCGTTGAATATCCATCGTTCGCAGGCGTGTTGTAATCGAGGTTGACTGTGAGAGCGCCCGGAATTGCAAGTATTTCCCTGATAAGTTTGATTTTGTTGTCTTTGAGTGCTTCCGGAAATTGGGATTTGATGAACTGGACTTCCTTCTGAGTAGGCACCGCGCCAGAGGTTTCGGAGCTCATTCTGGCTGTGTTACAGTGCTCCTCTTATTTTCGCCAGCAGAATAGACAAGAACTCAATGGGAACTCGCACATAAGAGAGCCGATGCACTTGGGCTTGACTTTCATGCAAAGGAGGGGTGGGGAATGACGGGATGCAAGTGCAGGATATAAAAGCGAAGGACGAGGAAAGTGCCACCCAAGCCTGACGTTGAATAACAAAAGGTCTTTTCTTCCATGTAAGGTGGCTTGCATATTGCTTTTTTAGCCGCCCGGGCTCCCACCAACCAGCTCTATGCATCTATGGCGCCCAGTCTTGGCCAGTCTCGCCAAGTATCCCCCTTTCTTTCCGCGGCTGGCATGCTTGGTTTTGTGGATAGGCCCAATCCTGTCGCGTCTATGACCTCTAAGGAAAATTTGGCTCGCGGCCGTTAGCGTTTTCAGTGGTGTGAACAGGACCAAGAGCTAAAACTGCACGGGGTTTAGGACACGGTACGAAGTTCTGGCACTGTCCCTAATAATTCCATTGAAGCCTGATTCGCAGCCTCATATGTATGTTGTGTCGCGGTAGCCTTTCGCGCCGCTTGGCTGTCAACCTCACCCATCAGCCGAGCCTCGCCAACCTACGCGCAGGTGAGTCGAGGTAAAAAGGGTTTCTCTGGGGTAAGGCTGGGATGAGACCGCAATGCTAAGCTTCAGCAATAGCGGTTCGATCGCACAGAGCCTGGGTTGAGGTGAGGGTAGACATAAATAACTGACGAAGTGACAACGACATTCTGCATAGCTTTGAGAAGGCTGCCGAGGCTGCTGATGCGGGATAAAAAATAGGCTATGATATACAGCCTTGATTGTATAAGCGCATCGATTGCTATGCCGCGCCAACACAGGACTATCATTGACAGGCTGAGCTGCAGTGCAGCTTCATCGATGGATACTACTCACCATTCTGCTTAGAACATGTTCTCGAAGATTTGCGCGATAGGAAGTCGTTGGTACACCAGATTAGGTATCTCTATTCGTGAACCTATGCAGTTTAGCAGACCAAAAATAACGCTCGTGTTGGAAAGGGGTTCCTCGTAAAGTAACCCGTGCTTGAGGACTCCCGGTAAGGAAACATTCAGGGAATAGTTTGATGTGCCAAGACGCTCACTGCTAGGTGGAGCTGAGATATCTTAGAGCTCCCAATGAATATGGCCAGGTGCAGTCCCAGATATGGTCGTGGCCGCCGCGCGGTCACTCTCCTCCGAAAAGCCGCTGATTATTCTCTTGACTTGGTTTGCCACGGCTTCGAGTTGCGCGCCTATCATCTGAATTTAGTATCGTATACCGGTAATGGATATATAGTGAGAGTACATACCACCCTTCTGATCCGTATCATCTCCATACAAGCCGATCCAATCCCAACATCCAAGGGGATTAGAATGAACCCCCCCATCCCAGATTGTATGAAGCGAGTTATCGACGGCTGCTTGTGGGTAGAGGACGATGATGTTATTTGTATCTGTAAGGTAGCAAGTCAGTCCCGGTCGGAACAGAATGGCGAGGGCATCGGATGCTCTACTTACCAGCCCACTGATTGTACCCAGTATCCCTCACAAATTTCTCTCCGATGGAGTCGTAACTTCCGTAGCACCCGTGGAGAACGACGTGAAGCTTGCATACCGTCGAACCATCCTTGCAGTTGCCAGGGACATAGAGGAAGCCCCTTTCGCCCATACCACTGGCGCTCGCACCGGCGCCAAATTCCCCAATCTGGTCAAAATGAAGGACATCGCCCCTCAACATCCCAGTGTTCCTGGGTCTCATAAATTCGTTTCCGTAAAGCCAATCCAGAACTTCTCCAGCCCCATCATACCCACAGTTACTGATGTACGGCGGCCCTGAAACAACGCAGTCATTATTCCCGTCGCTATCGAAATCAGTTGGCATGGTATGCTCGGAGCCAGCTGTGACAATATGCGTCAGAAGCTTCTCGTCCAAAAAGTTCGATAGTTGATCCCTTAGTTTCGAAAGAACATTCGGTCCGGTGGTGCGATCCAATTCCCCGACTTGCATGTATACCCTGCGATTTTTCAAGTTGGCAATATCGTCGATTTGCTTCCCGCTCCACAGCTTGATATTGTCTGACGCTGTTTTGATGGAGGGGATATTGTTGAACATGCAGGTGCGGTTCTGGAGAGTATTAGATTGTGGCACACCGCAAGTCTGCTGAGGGACATCACGCACGGACTGATTTCTTGCGCAGTCAAAGGGGCCGCCGGCAAAGGCACCGAAACCAACTCTGAAGACGCTTGAATACGCGATTCCGAGCTGAGTGGCCATGAAGCCTCCGCTTGAGAAGCCGGAGATGGAAACTGAGGTTGGGTCGACGTTGTAGGCGGCTAGTGAAGCGGCTGACGTGAGGCCGGTGTTGAGGCTGACGAGGATAAACAAGAGCCAAAATATCCGGGTGACAAAGTTTGGAAACATTCTTGCAGCTGGAAAGCGGAGCCTTGGGAAGAGTCTCGACCATCAAATGCGGTTGAGTAGAGGAGATGAGAGAACTGGGAGCGTCGAGCTGGAATCTGGGTGCCGCACAGCCCCGCAAACCGTCCCCGCATTGTCCTCCCTGCCCCTTGCAGTTCGGCGGGAGGCAAGGTAACTAGGTAATTGAACATAATACGTTTGTCCGTTGGAACATTATGCACTGTGGCTGGGATCTTTTCAAATTAAGTTGAAGCCACTCTATTGAAGTGAAACATGAAACTCCGTAAAAAGAGCGAGATACATTTACATGACTGGCAGGAGATACCCATCGCAAAAGTAGCAAATGGCGACTCCCGCGTAGCTCAGTGCAAGTGGAGGACATAGACATAATGTATCTACCTAGACACGATAATCTGCTGCAACGAGAGGCTTGGGGCGTTTGGCGCCGGAATCAAGAAGCACCGCTAATCCCCTGGCAGTGTCAGCAGCGAAAGTTTGCGGTATGTCACCATCGCGAGCCCAGTCATTATACCATCTCCATGCGAGTATTGGACATAGATATCGACTATCGCACGACGTAAAGCAGCATTGGGCCTTGTGTAATTATAGATGTACTTGACAACGACATTTGATGGATATAGTCCTGGAATTTTCGCAACAAACGCGTCGATACAGGCATTTTGAAAGCCAGGGCACAGTATTTTGTTATCGAGGATATAGCCCTTGACTAGGTCGAGGTACTTGACGTTCTCGACGGATTGGCGGTGATGGTGGTGCCAGAGTAGAGCCAATGGACGTACATCGCGAACACATCCGGGTCGTCTCCTGGAAGCTCAATAGTCCGCTCGTTTGATTCTCTCCAAGGACCGCTTAGAGCCTTATCAAATAATTTCGAGGATAGCCGGAGTAGGTCCTCATGGATGATGGCCGAGCTCGGTTTTCCTTCGCTGGCGCTTCCTACCACAACGATCACAACACTGCCGTATACCCTTAAGATAATCAGAACACATTCTTAGAGTCTCGGCACAGAGAGCTCACGTCTCTTTTTCTCGCCTAGCTAGACAGAACTTCTTGGGATTGTACGGCTCAGAGGCCTGAGATGATTCGCGCGCGCGTTTGTCGGGAGAGTTGGCAGGGTGTTCTGCGGATGCCATCTGCATAACACATATCAGTTGAGCCATGATAACCGGAAGCGGGAAGGAAGAAATGTACCTTTAAGCCTTAATCAGAACGGTAGACTATCAGCCTCGCAGAGGAATCGAGATGACAACGGCTAGGAGCCTGTTCTTCCCGAGATGGCAGCAGCCCCTTAAGGATATCCGTCGCAAAAGCCTGCGGAATCTCCTCATCCCCCGCCCAGTTGGTAAGCCACTCCCTGCACCCATGCGCAATATATAATTCGGCCAGAAAGCGGCGCAGTGAATCACCAGGTATCGTGTGTTCGTAGATCCTATTCACAACGGCCTTACCAGGATAAAACTCAATACCGGACGATTTACCGTGTAGTTTCATGGAAATGGCATCGAGAGTGGCGTTTTGAAGGCCAGAACACAGTAACTTGTCGCCGAGGACATACGCATCAATCAGCTCAGCCCATTCCGTGCTAGACTTGTCTGGTTGGCTGTCGACGATCGGAAGATTGCCAAAATAAAGCCAGTGGGCATAGATGGCGAATGATGCAGACCTGTCATTTGGTAGGTGGACTGTTCGTTGAGTTGCTTCTACCCAAGGGCCTTCCAGCGCTTTTCTGAATAACGCCGACGAGCGACGGAGTAGGTCCTCGTGGATAAAGAATGATTTCTGCCTGCTCCCTACCACAACGTTGATAACACCCCCACTTATCATCTCTCGATTCTCTTTGGCAACGCAGAGTCTCTTGGGCAACGCAGAGTCTCTTGTTTTTCTCATCGCTCTTAGCAGAGCACGAAGGGAGTTCAAGTGCTCGTTTGATGCCCAAGGGGGTACGAGGAGTTTTCCCAGTAAACAGTCTAACTTCCGATGGCGTCAGACCGAAAGTTTGCCCAGGTATGACTCGAACTGCCGAGGGATCCCGTCTTTGTTTGCCGGTTGGGGTGGCTAAGTCAGTTGGCTGAGAGGGTATCTGTAAAGTAGAGCAGATGCTGTCAGTTAATGTTGCAGACTAATGAGGATGGGAAGGATTTTAGTACTTTCTCTGGACCTTCATAGCCAGCAGCACTGAGACGACAGTGTTGAGCGATCCCCATGAACGTTTCGAGTAACGGGGATAACCTGATACTGTTGCTGAGGGCCAGTAACAGATGAATTAATAAACAAACTATGGCCGATCACGTGGAGGATTAAAAGGCGTGGAGAAGAGAGCTGGAGAAGCTGACAGAGGGTTTTGGTGAAGGGAGCTAAAAGAAAGCACAGGTCTTGTGTTGTGTTCGAGCAAAGAAAGGTGAAATCAAAGATAATAAAGCCGCTCACCTCGAGCCAGATGACAACATCCCTTTTATGTTGAAGTCACACCATTCAATGGAACCCCATCAATAGCAGTAAATCGATTCTGTATTCTGAGAAGTCTTGATATCCGACGTCCACAATCTTCAGAGAAGAGTCTGTTGAGCTTCTACCTTATTATTTACTGGCGGCTCATGAAATTCCCGTCTTCCTGAATTCCTATGATACCTATCGTAGATCCTCGATAAGCGGATGGTGGGTGAGCGGAAACAATCTTTTTTGCTACTGTGCCGCAACAACGTGGGATAATAGTGCACGGGTAAAAGAACAATAGATCTGGCTAAACCCACGAAGAAGCAAAGAACAATTGCTGCGAAGACTGAGAGATAGAGCACGGGCTCACCGATTTCTGACCCAAATCGGATTCAGCGATTCCTCTGGCCGTCCTTGCTGTTCCAAGCGCGCAGCAATGGACGAGAAACGTTGGGCACGAAATCCAAATTTTAAAGTCATATGCTGTTGTCCCTGAAGACCCAAGGTCATCTTAGATATGGTAGTTGGATGTCAAGAAGCTCGAACGTAGAGAGATCACGGCCCAGCGACGCTCTAGCAATATCGAGGAGAAAGGCCTGCGGGATATCTCGATCATTTCTCCAAATCGCTGTGATACATATCAACAAGCACCCGTCGTAAATGACCAGGTGTCGTATGGCCATACGCGTACTTAACCACGATATCCAGTGGCCACAAAGAGTGCGCGTTGTATTTGTTCATCATCGTAAAAACTCGCATCCATAGCAGCATTATGAAACTGCGGGCATATGAGCTGCTGCTCTCCGAGAACGCACGCAGTGGCCAGTTTCAGGTACTCAGGAGTAGGGTCGGAATCAACCGCCGGCGTGTTCTTGGTAGGGAGTGTGCCGAAATAGAGCCAGTGCAAATCGCGAAAATATCAGGGTTGTGTCCCGGGAGGTGGATTGTGCTTTTCATCCCGGGGCTATTGTGGCTCAGGGCGTTATCGATGTATTGTGAAGCGGCGCGGATCAAATTCTCGTGAACGAAGAAGTATTCTGGTTCTTCATGCCCTCCTACCTCCACCCTGACAATGTTTCCGCGTATTTCCAATCGGTCTTCCTTCGCGACACGGATCCTCTTGTTCGTATTCTCACTCTCGTTCCCCGCTGACGCTGGGGATGTGGAGGAATCGCGTGGGCGCTGGGAGGCAGCTTCTGCATGCGGTAGTCGTTGTTCGACTCCTTTCGTCATCCAGGAAATAGGACAGGACCTGTCAGTTTCGTGCCCAGGAGTTGTAGCGGGGGAGAGAAGGAAGTACGTGTCTAAGGGACAGACAGAGGGAATCACCGAGATGTCAAGTTTGGCGACGCGTCGCGAGGTATCAGACCAAGTGAACAGAGATGGCTATAGGACTCTAATGTCAAGTGTGGTATCTGGTAGGCAATTTATAACCAAATGAACTTAGGAAGGTTTAGGCACGGTAGCAAGGAGTTGAGAGAAGGAAATAGTAGGAAAGGGTTGCTGCAGGTGAATTGTTCCTGAGCAGAGAGTGAGACTAAGACAGAGAAGGGTGCCACCCGCCATACGCAACGCCCCTAGCAGATACAATCATGATTTGCTTCGTGCTTAGGACTCTATTTTGTATGTAGAGTCCAGCTCCTGGTTATCCAGAACGCCGGATGCAAGGACCCTCTCATTGATCATGCACACATAGTAACGTTCGTGCCATACTTCACAATGTCTCTAGACTCTAGACTGGGACGGTACTGATCTATCGTGGTGGGAAATAGTATTGGCCGCACGGCGACGCGTCGCATAAACTTTTGAATTGTAGCTTAGAGAATAAGCAACCATCTTGCTAGCTTTGCGATGTAAACGAGAACGGCGGAGCAAGTTCAAAAACGATATGGCAGTCCAAGTCCTGCATCAGCTGCAAAAGAGATCTCTCAAGAGCGTCCTCGGTCTAAGAAAAGAAGATCCTGCATACCCTCGTCAAATGGTAGAGAAAACCGGCATCGAAGAGGAATACCCCTATAGCGCACAATGATATGCTTTGGAAGATTTTAGAGCTTTGGGTGATAGTTGTCGTCTGTCAAAGCCAATGATGGCAAGATCCACAGCAAAGGGTTGTGGAAGGTCTGTATCCCTTTCCTCTGTCAAGGAGCTTGATTCCATATGGTCCCACCAGATGTCCACCATCAGCTTGCGGATTGGAGCATTGTCGAGGGTGTTTTCGTAGATATACTTGATGACATCACGGCCGGGAAGTGAAGGCGTTTCGAGTCCGTCCTTTAACTTTTCATTGAGTTTTGCGCATATTCCGTCAATCGCGATATTGCGGAATCCAGGACTGAATAAGCTTTTACCAAGCACATGCCTTCGCGAGCTCCATGTACTCCACGTCCCCCGGCCCGTCCCGAGGGCGTATATTGTAGTCATTGGTGGCGATCTTGTCTTCATACACCCAGTGAATGAAAAGAGCAAAGGTCTCAAGGTCTTCCTTAGGTAAGTAGACTCTCCCCTTTGTGGTTCCCATATATGAGTCAGTCAAGAATGCTTTAAAGAAGTCGGAGTTCGCGCGTGCAAGACTCGCGTGTATGCAGAATTCTTCGGCTTCGCTTCCGATGTAAAATTTGACTACGGGGACCCCAAAACTGTAAACCCGTGAAGGCCGTATCAGCAAATGTCTCGTTGGTTTGATGGGGTGTTGTACCGACCAATAGCGCCATATTCTATTCTCTCGAACTTGTTCTTCGGATTCTGACGCCATTGCGGCAAAACTGGTAGTCTGGATGATGACGCGTTAAGGACAAAGAATGCTAAAGAATTGCGATACTTGCCTACAATACCGCGCAAGGGGCTTTGTATGAAGATGCTTGTAGCCTCAAGGTAAAGGCTTCAAGGCGAGAACCTCTTTGTCGCCTACTGTACAACGATAGACGTGAGGTCGAGAATGAGGGTAAAGCAGGCTAAGCAGTGGGAGATGTGAAGGAGAGGAATCATGGAAACATATGGGTCATAAGCTCTAGGCGAGGAAAGATTGAGGTGAGGGAAAGAATGAAGTGGAAGAAAGAGAAATATCGAAGGAAGATAGAATTGAAGAAAGCTTGGAAGTGGAGGAAGAATAATTATGAGGGAGGATGGAACTGAGGGAAGCATAGAAAAGGCCCTAACTCTTGAATAAGCCAGCAGGGACAACGCATAAACCATAGAGAAGATGCACCACCAGAGCCCATGTTCAATCCGCCGAAAATACACCCGCAGAATGATACTTCCCGGAAGATGAGTAAATCCAATCCTTATCGCGAACACGACCAGCCAAGTGGTGCATAGCAAGAGCCAAAGCAAAAGGCTGCGGAATATCAGTCTCATGCTCTAGGGACTGTATTCAAAAAAACATGTCCACAATGAGCCAGCGTAAAGGAGAGTCCTCCAGCGTATTATCATAGACATATTAGACAACATCCATCTCAAGGAGCAATTCATCAAAGACCTGTCTCTTCGCAGTGCACTTATTAACCATACCATCAATAGCCCGATCCTGAAAGGCTAGGCTCAACATCTTGTCTCTCAGAATGTAGGCTTTCGCAAGCTCCATATATTCCGAGTTATTATCGCCGCATAGTGCGTCGGCGTTGGTTGGCAGTTCGGCGGAATATATCCAGTGCACAAATATGGCGAATATCTGGGGATCGTCCTCTGGCAAGTGAGCAACGCGCATGCAGGCTTCCTCCCATTGACCCGTCAGGGCTTTATCGAAGAATTCTGGATTCTGACGGAGGACCGTTTCGTGGACGTAGAAGACTTTTGCTGGTGTTCCGACTAGAATCTTGACTGTGTCACCGCAGCATCTATGGAGCTTAGATGTCAATATGAGCAACACCGAGTCAAACATATCCCGTACACGTTTCTGTCTCTTCTATGCGTCCGGCGCCATTCGTTCAACATTGCGGGCATGCGCTAAAGTGGTGAGCGTCTCAAGAGTGAGAGCGAGGTGTCAAGTGCTTGGAGCAATCTATACATTGGAGCTTCTCTTAGTAAACAGACCAGAAGCTATGAGGGACTTAAATTGCTTACCAGGAGCTTTTGAGCTTTCAAGCAAGAGGCCTTCTCGTAAGGAGCTGAGAAATATGGAAACGCATCGCTCAAAGAGCCGTGGAGAAGAGATTTCACCAAGGACTGCCAAAAAGCCAAATGCGAAAAGAAAGAAAAGAGAGAGAGAAAGAGATGGAACAAAACCACGAAGAATGGGAAACTGAATGAGGAGGGTAGGCAAAGGAGGGTAGGCAAAGGAGGAGTGAGTGAGTGCTTTGTGTCGCTGACCAGGTCCGAGTGGAGCCACCTATCAACGCCACGGCCATCACCCTTTCTTTTCTTTTGGACCGCTTAAAGCACCAGCTGAAGATCATTAAGACTTATATGGCAAGCTGGGAGCTTCTATGATTAACCTCCTTGGGGTGTTCTCCACAAACGTGTTATGCTAAAAGTGCTAAGCTTAGGCAGGAGCGGGATCTTTTACTACAACAATGGATATTCAAGACGGAATCCACCGGCTATCGGCCAGGATCCAAGAATGGTATTCGATGATGGGAAGAGTCTTCACTGTATTTTGGAGCCCTCCTGCAATGATTTGGATATTGAGTTCGCAGCCAGAAGCGTCTCTACATAACTGCACTCTAAAAAGCAATCTAGGCGTTATACTTCCTACGGGCCTTCCAGCATGAGAACGAAAGACTAAGATCCTACTAGGCATCCAGTATTACTTGAGGTTACGACGCACCTCAATGCCGTATATCAGGTGTCTTCGAGCATAGATTGAAAATATATCAACCGTTTAGTAACCAACCATAGTTGGCCAGAGGTGATGAAGTAGCCAAAACTAGATGTACCTCGTCTTGCACGTGTTGCAGAGTAGAGCATTTCAAAGGGCACTTTTGTTCCAGAACCAGAACCAGAACCGCAGCGTGAAACTCGCAAAATCATTATAAACCCTCAGACCGGCGAATAATAGGACTTTGGGCCACTGACGTAAGGATCTGGGTAGCGGTCGAAATCACGAGCACTCAGACCAACGCCAGCAAGGTCGACGATAAAGTCATATGGGAGGGTTTTTCTCCCCAAGTCGCAGTTCTCTGGTGCGTAGTCAAGCCATATGTCCACCATTAATTCGCGAATCCTGTACCCTCCGGCCTTCTCATAGATATAACAAATCATAGGCCGGATTCGGGAGAGCCTGTCCTCGCGCAGACTGCAACCCTCGCCCGCCTTCACGCAAATTGCGTCGATTGCCGCGTTGCGAAATCCGGGGCTTTCGATATCCTCTCGAAGCACGTATGCCTTTGCGAGCTCGAGCTATTCGACGTCTTCAAAACCTTCTTTCTCGGCCTTGGTTGGAATGGTGCCCAGGTACACCCAGTGTACGTAGAGAGCGAAGATCTCAGGTTCCTCGTCAAGCAACTCAATTTTCCTGGTCTTGGATTCTTTTCCCAGCGACGTAACTCTTTATAAGAGAAAGCGGAGGTTTTGCGTGCTGGCGCTTCATGAATAGAAATATTTGGCGTTCGGGTCCGACAGATATGGTCACTGCATTGCTACATAAACTGTGAGAGAAAGCGCAAAGGTTAGCAAGGATCTCAACAGATCAGATCTAGCAGCACCTACTTAGTGCGATCCAATTTGGGAGCTCTGATTTCCTTCACTGAGGGGACTTTCCACTCCGCTGTGACTGAGGCCGTTCGACGCTTGGTGCGCGTTGGGCGACGACTTAGAGCTGGAGACCATCTCCAAACTTTTGAAAGTACTGTGAGTGGTGTCTGAAACATAAGTCAGAAGAATGACAATTATCTGAAACCAGATCCAGCGCTATCGCGCGAGTTACAAGTCTTAGATCTTCACAGTAGACGGTCGCTTCGCGGGGTTGCGGGACTTGCTGGATGATACTAGCAAGGATCGCGATATGGGAGATTTATTCAGACAAGAGAATGTTGAAGTTGGATGAAAGGTCGAGATGAGAGTAGGGGGGAAGTGAAACGCAGGGTTTTCGCTTCAAACTTCCTGTAGGTGCAGCTTTAGACAACGACAGTGCGCACTTATTCCATGAAAGCTTGTTATGAGCACTAGCACTGTCCAAAGACGCATTGGCGGTAGCTAACAGCTTCTACAGGTCTCCAACAAATGTAGGCGAGATATTCTTAGCTAACTATAGTCAGTGAACTGAAAATTGGAATAACCAACATGCCACCATAGCCTACCCTGTTCGCCAACGAGGTCAGAGTAAACGGTCCTTGTTCGCCGCTTGTTCTGCAGAGAAGAAAGCATCACTAAAATCCTATACCTAATGGCTTTAGTCGTCCATCATCCCACAAGCTCAATGACCGTGACTATTCGCCTTCTCAATCTGTAGAGTGATACCGCTCGGGCTTAATCCATTCACTATCCCGTTCCCGTTGGTCCAAGCAGTCCTCGACCAGTGCCAGAAGGAAGGCAGGTGGGATATCGGTCTCGCCTCTGAGCCAGTCTTTCATTCCATGCTCTAAATAAAGGTCCACCAGAAGTCTGCGTATTTTAGACCCATTCAGAGTATTGCTGTGGATGTATTGAATAACCTTGATTTTAGGGTAATATAAGCTTCCATTCATCTTGGGGGCCAAACTCTTTTCAACCATAATGTCGATTGCAACATTCTTGAACGCAGGGCTAACCAGCATGTCGCCCAACACATATGCCTTGGCAAGCTCCATGTACTCAACGTCTTCCTCGGCGCCCATATTGTCATGAGCAACGGGGATTGTCTTAAAGTAAAGCCAGTGGACAAAGAGAGCAAACACATCGGGATCCTGTTCCGGTAGCTCCACGATGCGCTCCTTGGCTTCCAGGGTCCGCTTAGGGCCTTGTCGAAGAACTCAGAGGCTTTTCGAGCGGGAGTCTCGTGGATAAGGAAGGTCTGAGCTTGTGTTTCCTTTCCGACAAGGACCGTAAGTGTGCCGCCCTGCAACCTTTGTATTCTGTATATTAGCAATTCAGCCAGACGGGCCAGGGTCAGAACCCACTTGGCGCGGTCACGCTTGGGAGCGCGGACTTTCTCGACGGCCATTTGGATGGCTATGAATGGCGAAGGCTTGGGTGAGACTAGCAAAGTCTTTGGGTATGTGGTGGAATCTAAAAGCAAGGCGCAGAATCGATTAGTATAGATTGCAGCAATGAACACAAGAAGTACTGACCATGGACTCTTGTGAGGCATCAGAAAAGAGCTTAGATCGAGGGGGAAAGTATGGTAGAGAGAGAAAGTGGTGGGAAGAGAAGAAGGGAAAATGAGGGACTTGTGTGCCTCAGCAAGGTTCTCATGTCATAGTCACCTAGACAACACAAAGGCCATTTTTCCTCTTCACCTCCATTGTTCCATCGCCTTACTCCAACCGCAGTCTCAATCTATCTGCTAGCCCAGGAGCCTTCCGCAACCGGGGCTCGTTGACCATGTCCTGTCGTCCTCACTCCCATCGATTTCCTCCAGGTGGACAGACCGTCGCACTCGCTCACCATCCCGCATCCCTTCGCCTCTAGCCACCCCATGCTTGCGGTATCAGCGCGGGCCAACGGCCAACCACCAACTGAAAAGGCGGCGACGCGATACCTCTTTTGTTTCTGTGCCCTGTCGACGGGGGCCAGCCGCGTATGATGACTCAAGCTCTTCCAGCCCCGGCTCAACACCAGGAGAGGAAGCAGAAGGGAGGTTAGAGGAGATCGATCTTTCGTCTGCACTAGGCACATTTGAAGGTATGACATTTACGGGATAGCACCGGCCCTATGACAACAGGCCCGGTATGTCCGCCAACGGTCATTGCGCGCCACAAACATACTATTAAGGCAGGAACAATCAATGAAATACAAATCAAGCATACTTGAAGGCTAATACATATAGATCTAGATGACGAATTCGCGCAAACATCATCGTCATCGCCATCGTATCCGTCACTCCTCCATCTTCCCAATACCGCTATCACCATCCCCATCCCCCTCCCCATCCAAACTCCCCCTCCTCTCCAAGATCCTAATCAACTCCCCCGCCGTCAAATGATCACTCACACTCTGCATCCGATGCACAAACCGACATCTTCCGTTTCGAAACACCCACTCGCCGCCATTCTGATCCCACTTCCCGCCACGCAAACCCTTCCACCCCCTCCCCGCCATCTGGCGCAGCGTCAACCCCAAGGACCTCCAGAAGCCCACATCCGTATACACCGGCGGGCGCATGATATTCGCGACTGTGCGCTCCATGTGCAGCTTCTCGTACAGCTTGCCGTCGGGGTCGCTGTACACGGGGAACTGCGCCGCGTCGGTCTCGGACACGTACGGGACGATTAAGCTGGGGTCGCCGCAGCCGATGATGATTAGTTGGATGGGACCGCCGGCGGAGGGGATTGTTTGCAGCACGCTGTCGGTTAGGTGGTGGGAGACGGAGCGGACGTAGTCTTGGTCGTAGACGCAGAAGAAGTGGCGGACTTGACGCAAAGCAATGCATTAGCTTGGCTTGCAGAGGGGGAATTGGATGGGTTGGGTAGGTGGGTAGCGCACTGAATACAATGATTGTCGTGATCTCGCCCTTCTCCAGAATTAGGTCGCCGAAGCGCACGGGGTCGCCGGACGCAGATTGCAGCTGGAGGTTGTATGCATCGCGGAGGTCGGCGGCGCTGGGCGGGATATCAGGGGATCTGAGGATGGAGGCGGACATATTGTCTATATAGAAGTCAGATAGGATATTGCGTGCATTTGCTGCTCGCTCGTCTGATGTTATATGTGCTTGGGTTTGAAATCATGTCTGGCTGGACTCGTGCGCCACGAGCTAGGGCTGGGTCTGGGTCGAAGTCTATACGGCTGTCCTACCATGGATATCGGATGTTGGGGTGATGTCACGGAGGAGGCAAACATCTTCTATGAGCCTAGGTGTATGCTTACGGCACAGGGCAAGCCTAGAATGAGCGGTTGTAGTCTTGAGCCATAGGTAGTGACTCCGTATCAAACGTTATCAACGGCGGCTGAAAAGATGAAGATCAAAGTAAGAAACGGTACAATGCCGCTGAGACTCTACTGAGCCTTCGAAGTAGCTCTCCCCAAACTCATACCCACCTCGACATCCACCGCAACAGCATGCTTACTGGGCTCAATGAGGTCCTCATCAAACTGAATCCGACCCTTCTGGAACGCAACAATGATACTCGAGCCGCCAAACTGGAAGAGCCCAAGCTCATCACCCTTTTTGATCTCCGCGCCAGGCTTCTGCCATTTCTCGTGGATCCTGCCCATCAGTTAATTCCATGCTTCCTCTAAAGTAGCAGGGGAGGGAAAGAATACTCAACAGTCCCAACCTGACTAGCCCCAATAGCAACAAAGAGGACCTCCCCAAACTCCTCAGAGTCAATAATAACATAATCCCTCGCATTGCGGGTCAAAATATCCACCCCGCTCCGAATCGCCAGCGGATCAACCTCATAGTAATCCCCCGGCATACTGCGAAACATCTTGATCCGCCCACTAACAGGAGAATGATACCGATGATAATCCTGCGGGGAAAGCCGGAAGCTCGCCACGGGGCCGTCTCCAAACTGCGGGCCCAGCTTGCGATCCATGACCAGGTTTGTGATGCTAAAGTCCTCGCCCTTGATCCAGATCTTCTTGCTCTCGGCGACGTGCTCATATACGACGACGCGGGAGTCCGCGACGCAGACGGCGGCAGACGGATCATCTTGTTCGTGAATCGGTCGCGTCCCGGCTTTATGGTGGCGGATGAAGAAGTCTTCGAATGTGGCGAAGGCGCCTGGGTCGGAGGGTTCGAACTGCGACATGTCGATGCGGAAGAAGTTGATGAAGGCGCGGATGCGGTTTGCGGAGGCGGGGGTTGCTTCTTTCTTGCCTGGGCCAGCCAGTTCAGCACTTGCGAAGTAGGTATGTTCAAGCTTGGGGTTGGGGATGAAGATGCAACGCACCCTCCTTCACAGCGCTGTTGTGCATATACAGCCTCATTGCGTGTGTTGTGTCGAGCCATGTTGTTAGCGGGTTGAAGAGGAGGAGCAGCTTGAGCTTTTTCCAGATAGGCTGTTGCTCGCGTTTGTACTTTCCCGTCTGGGGCTGTTAGGTTTGTAGGACTCTTCCTGAGGGGTATAGATATAGACGGACCTTTCGGTCGATGGTGAGCCAGCCGATCTCGCGGTTTTGGACCTGGCCGTTATCAGTTATGTTTCGCTCTATCTCGGAGAGGACGAACAAGTTTGGCCCAGCCTAACAGCCAGTCGACTGCTGCGTGAAGAATTCCTATCACTCCCATCTTTTTTTTGCTGGTACTGTGTACTGAAATTTGTTGAGTTGGAGGTTTGAAAGTGTTGCTCTGTCTAGAAAAGCGTAGTGTAGTGTAGGAATGACGTCACCATTACAAGTAGATGAAGCCATATAGATGAATCAAATATACCTATCACAACTAATGCAGGAAAAGAAATTAATCAGAGATGTAGAAGTCAATTCTTTCATCCTAGTCAAGCGTCAAGCCGTGTCTTAAAATAGTATAGTATTTACATAGAAAGAAGCAGAAGCCCATAACGCCGTTCATATAAACCCATTTACTCATTGCCCATCAAACTACGACGGCACAATCAGCCTCAGCACAAAGCAACCACAGAGCAGCGGCTAAGTTGAAGTGTTGAGTGGTTGACATACCTGTTAACAGCCCCCTTCGCCGTCTCCCAACCAGGGAGGGTCCCATGCCCGCCAGGCTTGCCATTCATAAAGCTCGCATCGTCATGCTGTCCCGAGCTAGGCAGGACGCCTCCAGCCTCGTCAACATCCTGCTGATATCGCTGCTCACCGACACCCTTCTGTTCCTTAAGCGAAGAAAGCTCGCCAGAGACGCTGGAGAGCTTGCCGGTGTTAGACTCGCCGGAGGAGCTGGAGAGGCGGTTGCTCTGGGCAGCCTTATTAGCACCATGAAATCAAGGGTATTGGTTGAGAGCGAAGGACATACGACTCCTTCAAGACCACCCTTTAGAAGACCAGAGTCGCCCCAGCCTGCACCGCCGCCGGAGTTGTTGGCCGGGGTTGGGTAAGCGCTTGCGCCGCCGCGGGTGGAGGTTGTGGGCTGGTTGTCGGAGGAGGTGGTGCCTTTTCCTTGGAGGGAGGACATTTTGAATTATTGCAGTGTTCGTGGTTGTTTGAAATGCTTGAATACTATGGCAATGTAGTAGTTGTCTGGTGATTGTAAAGCTGGGAGCAGAGAGAGCTATATAGCCTCTGCGCGATGAAGTCATGATAGTGTCAGGGCGATCGCCACCACTCCGCGTTAGACTCTGGGCCTGGGCTGCGGCCTCCACGCATTGTCAGTCGCGGATTTGCTGCCGGTTTCATGTCATTTTAGTGTAACTCCTTGCATCAGGGTTGCTGTTCCTAGAGACGTTGTTCAGAATCAGGATGCGCCTGCTGGGTCTTATGCTGTACAACAAGCAACGGCTGCGTAAGCATCAGGCGCCGTTTAATTGTACCACGGATATCCTGCTGTACAACTGATGACAATCACGGGCACCGTCCTGACTGAGGGGTGTTTGTCGATCTTGATCGATCAGAGTCTGTGCCGTCATGAGGGCGCAACCTGTCATCCTCAACTTGCATAATGCATGGGCTTGTACTGGTTGCGGCACAACGTAAGCCATTTTATATAGAATCTTAAATATTTGACAAGCTACCGTGTTGGCTGTCCAAAAGATCTTGAGGGAGTTCAATGAATCAATTCCTAATTTGAAGTTTATAAGCTGGAAGTTTTGCGAGGAGACGCTTGTTGTTGGGGCTACTCTGGCATATCTACTCCAAGCATTCATCACCACAACATCAGATATAGAAGAGTCTCATAGGAGAGTCTCCATTCCAGTAATCGTATAAGCAGGTCCTTACTCCATGGGCCTACACACTGGCACCCATAAGCATCCTGATCTCTTACGGAAAAACTAGATCTCTCCAACATGTTCAAGCTCGAGCCCTCTGTCTTGAATATCTGCTAGGCATCGAGCCAAGTCAACCTGGGAACTTTAGAACCTCAAGTCGGCGACCATTCTCAAAGGACAAAGCCCCCATTGATCTACAGGCAAGGACGGGTCCAAGCTCCCATTGACCTCTTTGTCAAACAGGTCCATAGATACGTCCCGCATTATCGGGGTCCCTTGTATAGAATAAATCCCGAAAGAGCCCGGACAATGCCCCCAGCACCCATTGTCCTGCTCTTTGTTATGTCCACTTCATTGTCGCCATCGAACATAAGTACAGCTAGGTACCCACGGCATGTTCAAGGCCAAGGTCCAGATCTTCTCTTTCAGAGACTATCCGAAGCCCTGAACCTACCATACCATACCTCCCTAAGCTCCAAGCGGACCATTTTTCCCCGGTAACTCAGGCACATCAACCAAGATGTCTTACGGTTATCCACTGGGAAGTGGGGATTCCGTTCAAAGCCCGTCCTCGAGACGACGGTGGCGTCGAGTCTCATCACTCATCCTGCAAGCCTTGCGGAAGGCGAAAACCTCCTGGACCAACTCACCATGCAACTGCTGCCGAGGAGAACTCGACGACTCCCACAATGAGACGACTAACGCGAACATGGTCTACATGAACCATCTGGTCCCCTCAGAGACGGATATCACAAAGCAATGATAGTGGAAGCCACGTTGAAAGCCATCTTCGAGATGGCGGACAACAAGCCACGAAGGAGCAAACTATATCTCTCCAATCCCGATCCAAGCGGGTCGTCGCAGGAGTCTTTGTCGGTAGCACCCCGGTCATCGGCCCGGCGGGATGCGCCATCTCCAGCACCGCTTGCTCAGTACGCTTCCCGGGCGTGCAGTACCAGTGAGCTGCGGGGTATTGGGAGTCCAGCCGGAGGTCAAGGTTCAAGTTCGAGTTTGAACTTGATGCACGTGTCGGCGCCGCAATCAAGTTTGCATTCTCCGAGCTTCCCAAGTAGGCTGAAGACGGGCGTAATGCAGCCATCAAGTCCAACGTCCAATCCACGAACTCCGCCAGCCAGCGGGATGGTGCCCACAGCTCAACATGTGAAAGCGGCAGTCCAGACAGCTCCCCACCCTGGATTCCAACCTGCCCCTATGATGCCCAAATCCCCCCTTCCACGTAAGCCCGTAGCGGGAGGTTCAACGCCGTCCGTGCCATATGACACGAAACAGACGTCTCACCCAAGGAATTTCTCAAGGCCGCTGACGACGTCCGGTCCGCAAAGCTCAAGGCCAGGTCCTGGGCAGAAACCCCGCGAATGAGACCGCTGTCTTCAAGTTGCTGCGGATTGTATCTACTGGCTTCTATACAGTTACGGTCTGCGTCGTGAAGGTGGTGACAATAAGACGGGTATGATATGGCTTAGACTTCCCTATATCGGTAGCGGTGGTAGGTAGGTATGTCCATAGACGGTGTATAGAAGTAATGATGAAATGACAGTTATGCAGCGATGCCGAGGTAGACTTCCCAAGAATAACATCTCCTAAGGCCCTGAGCATCAGGCTGATGACTGCTGTGTGCTGAGGGGAAGCATGCCAGCGTACCTAAGCTCTCGTACTCAAGATTGGATGACTACCGTGATGTTCGGGATGCGAAATTCGTTGTATCTCTTTGTCTTAGGATATCAAAGAGCTTTTCCGTGAGATAAGGAGCTTTGGCCATCTTCTTTACCATGGTAGGCATGTCCCCTTTTGGCGGTTTTCGTGCATTACAGACTGAAGGAACCTACCTTTAGTCATGGATGCCTTTATTCCTTTGACTCCGGCAAAAGACCTTGTCCTCTTGATCTTCATTGGTCGCGCTTTTGGAGGATTTTATCAGGGCATGGCCATCCAAATAGGTATAAATAACCCATGCCCATGCCCCATGCCCCATGCAGCATTTAGGCCAGTACAACAGCCTTGTTTCTGAGCCTTGACCCATCACCGTTGGCGCTACCAATCCCCTACCTATCTTAGATATGTCCCATCGAGCGAGAATATCGACGGGCTCAGGCGATATGGATCCATCCGAGCGCTCTCCTTCCTTTGCCCGCTGTCAGTTTTTCATATGGTTCAGGGAATTCATAGAAGACCGCCCGAATGGGTCGAAGAAGCGTCAGCGCAAGTCCAAGCGACTAGACAGCAGCAAAGAAGGGCACAAAGGGAAGCGAAATCAGGTGATCAAGCAGACACCCACTGGCAAGGGTGAGTCTGAGCTAAGACTTGAATCAAAGTACAAAAGTCAGTCACGGCATGAGCCCAAGAGCGGACAAGACCATGAGCACGGGGAAAAGCCAGACCGCAACCATGAGTTCAACCCGGACAATACCCAATGGGGTAAGCCAATACGCAACTCACGGAGTGAGCCAGACGATAACCAACGGAGTAGAACAATCCACAACTAAAGGAATGAGCCGGATAACAAGCAAAAGAGCGAACCATACCGCAAGGAAGCAAACCAGTCAAACCTCAAGTACAAGAGCGGGTCGAAGCACAAGCCAATGAGCAAGCCAGAGCCCAAGGATGAGAGCAAGCTAGACCTCAGGGATGAAAGCCAGCCAAAGCGCACGCATATGAGCCAGCAAGAGCGCAATGCCAGACCACAGCGGAAGCAAACAAGCGGGCCAGAGCGCGAGCGCAATAGTAGACCAGACCACAAGAACGAAAGCGGAGAAGCGCGCAGGCGCGAGGGTACAAAAGCACGCAACCAGTACAACAATAATAGGATTATTGAAGCGTGGTCGAAATCAGTACCGAGCCGAAATGGTGCAAGCCTGTTGAACGTCGGCAAGCAAATCAAGCGCGACACAACCCATGAAAGAGAATACCCTGCTGAAGCTAACTCACCACAGTACCATACTGAGCAGCAGCGGGGGCCGAGTCGTAGATTGCCTCCCGACGATGAAGCCCGGGATTTAACAAGGACGCCGACTGAGAGTCTTCCCAGGGGACCGCTAGTACCGGCTGGATCGTCGAGCCAGGCGCCTGCTCCAAACCCTGCTCCAAACCCTGCTCCTGAAGCTCCTCGCTTCTCCACGAGTGCAGGAGTCAACCAACGTCAACAGATGTCTGCTGGTGCAACGAGGCCAACACCGAGCTCAACGGCTCGTGCAGCACGGAATCAGCGTGCTGTAAACACCCAACGGCCGTTCTCTCCAGTTCCTATGGCCCTAATACCAGGACCACAAAGCTCCCAGACTCTCAGTGCGTCTAGGCCATCGTGCGCTCTCGGTCAATCATCAAGACAGGCAAGTTCAACTAACCTTCGACTTGAGGCCCAAGCAAATGCAAATGTCCCTCAGCATGGAACTCAAGCTGTAGCTTCGCGTACCGCCACAACTACTGCAGCGCCACTGAGAAGCTCACAATCTTCCCAGCCTCATCCTCTCCGTCGGCAGAATAGGCATCCTGAATTGCGACAGGCCCCGATCCAAACTGACCGAGATTGTGGGTCAGTAAGCATGCACCACCCCACAGGCTCAGGGAACGATAGGGATGGGCTTTCTAGTCAGCCATATCCGTCATCTGTCAACTTAACAAACATCCAAGCCCTTGTTGACCTTGATAGGCATGGTTTTTCGAGTGACCCTGCCACTGCGTTCTATTTTCTCACAGCTGAGCCGACTTCACAACGAGCGCCGTCGCGTCGAGAAAACAGCGAAAGCTGAAGACCACCAACGAGAAGTAGAAAGAAGTAGAAGAAGGGATGCATGATTGAGGCATTTGAACTAACTGTTCAGGCCATTGTCCATTTGCGCTGCTGATGTTGGGAGGACAAACGCGAAGTGAACTGTGAGCACAGTGTTTGGAATGCGAGCCCTGGATACGCCATTACGTAGCGGCTATAGCATAGATAGCAATTTGACTTCATTCTTTCCGGCATATCGTGCTCCGTAGGTGTTCTTTCTTCGATGTATCACAGCATCATGGGTTGAGATGCAAGTGGAGCAGCCATTCTCTCCTGTACCTGACCTGATCGCAAAGTCAGCATCACCGATCCCAGTTACACAGTAATTGACGCAAGCTACAAGATAAAACTCTCCATAATGACAAAATAACTTATCGCAAACAAGCTCCTGGCTTCTAGAACATGCGGATGCGGAGTAGACGATCTTGTTGACCTCCAGTTGGTGAAGTCATCGTCGACCAGGCCTATGACGCCATGGTGACACCACGTCCCACCAGACCCTAGGACCCTGGGCCTATATAACACCCTTCAAGGCACTTACTGCTCCTCTTAATCAATCAATCAAGCAATCAATCCATCAATCACTCAATCAGATCTCTTATCTCTCAAGTCTGAAGACTTAAGTACGACTTTTCTCCTCTTCAACACAATCAACAAGGACACAAACTAACAAACCTCACAGTCTACCACTACAACAACCACACCTTTCTTCCCACACAACCAACCAAATCACACACATCACAATGCCTCGCGGAGTCGAATACGCCAAGGACAACCAGGTCTCCGACAACACTTTCGAAGCCGGCAACACCAAGGTCCACGGCACAAACCCCGACCATGACACCCTGAACCGCGTCAACCGCACCGCCGAGATGCCCGAGGTGACCGGCTCCTCGGAGCCCTACAGCGGCCAGGCCCAGTACAAGAACCACAGCGGCAGCGGGAAGGGCGGCCACGAGCCTAACACGTTGGGCGAGAACAAGGGCGTTGGTGCGCAGCCTGGTGTCTAAGCAAACCAGCTATCTTTCTTGAATAGTGGAGGGGTTGGGCCTGGTGCCTGACTTCCGATCAACCGTCGGTGCCTTCATTGAGTGGAGGGCTGAGAAATTTATGTACTATACATATACGATATGATATGGAATGAATGAGGACTTCTAGATCCGACGAAATTATATTGTTCCCACTTTATGTTGTAGATGTGAAGATGATTATGTAAAAGTAGTCTATGAACGAGAAGTAAGAAAATATATATAGTCGCTGAATGCTGTACAGGTGAAGAATGGTTATTGATACAAGAATTATCAAGACGGTCAGGCTTTGGCCTCGTCTTGTGCAGGAGGTTGAGGAGAGCCCTGTTTGGGCGAGTCCTTCGGGGGCTCCTGAGTTGGCGCTTCTATCGTCTTCCCGTCGACCAACTCTAACAGACGTTCGCCCAAGTCTCCAAATCCGTCTATCTTGCTCAGTTTTGCTTGGAAATGTTCTGCATCACGGCGTAGCCTGTAGATGTCAGTATATGTCTTAATAAATTTACTAGGTAAGGGATAGTACCTCTGCTTTCCGGCTTCCGTCTTGATTAAGGCTTCGTCGAACGCTCGGGTCCATTGATCTCGGTAGCTATTGAAGACCGGGTCCATGATCATCATTACTGTCATTTCCGGCAAGTGCTTGCTCAGCACCCGGTGCAGCGTCCCCGTCTCCTTGGTCAGGGTCTCCATATATGGGCTAACACCGGCAGGGCGCGAGCTGGAATCCCAGTCGACTTGTCGCATTGCGTTGACATGGATGGATGACCGAGAGCCCATGATATCCACAAGCTTTTCGTGAATTCCGGACTGGTGTTCTTGATACAGTCGCTTCACCTTGTCGAAGTCGGCCATGAGAGAACTTGGCGGCGAGTGTCGGCGGACGAACTCCCTGATATACGGAACCAGCGCGATGATGAAGCTCAAAGCCTGCGACGATAGAGCAAGGTGTTTGGTCGTGATGTTCTTGAGGCCAGCGCTCCGGGTAGCTCCGGCGCCTAAGATCAGCTGCGATGACCGCGAGTTGAACAGTTTCAGCAATTCTAGAAGGCCGGACGAGATGTCGGGTATCATGTTCGGTATGTTTGCCATCAAGAATTGATACTCTTCAATGCTCCTCATCATCGCCATTGCCGAGTCGGAGAGAATGTACTTTTGTTCGTCAATGTCTGCGGTCCGCGTCTTTTCTTTCTCCTTTGTCCCATTGACCGCAGATGAATCTGACTGCTTTCGCTCCCGAGTAAGCCAGATCTTAGAGGCGTCAACCCAGACATCAATATCTTTAGTGCTGGCACCCAGAATACGGTCCAGAATCTCCGACTCAGCTTCCCCAAAGTCCTTTGCATCCCAACGGTCAGAATCCATGACCTGCACGATACGGTGCCGTTGGTCGTTGCCAAAGCGGTTGATAAAGTCACGAATCTGATTGCCAACGGCGGTCTTGAACGCAGTGCCGCCACGACCAGAGATCGCCTCACATTCGTCTGCAAAGAGTCGGTTCAGGGTAAAGTACTTCACGAAATCTTCTTTCGACAAGTTAGCCGTCTGTTCTGAACGGACTTTCAACACTTTGGTCGCCTGAGACTGGGCGATGTCGACCGCTTGGCCAAGCAGACTAGACATATCCAAAACCTGGAGAATCTCGTCTTGAGCTGCGTGCGACAGATCCCGCGGGCCATTTCCAACGGGGGACTTCGGACTTTGGAGTGTCCCTAATCCACTGGCTATGTCAAGAAGTACCTTAACTTGGACACTTAGCCTGCGTAATGACTCGCTGACGCCAGTATACACCTGGGCGAGCATGTTATACGAATCTTCCGCGTCCATGGCGCGGAGGTTGCGGGCAAGAATAGACGACTTCTCCTGTGAGCTAAGCTGATGAGACCGGTGGGTAGAAACTGACACCATGGACTCGTTGTCGTCGTCATTGCTGCTCGGCATGTGTCTCCGAATCAAGCTCTTCATCTCTCGCAGAATAGCAGTCTTGAACGCTGTCGCAGCCGTTGTGGTATGATGCACTCGAGCAAGACCAGTAAGGTGCAAGCGTAGCTGAGATCGAAATTTCTCATCAATAGACATATACGCCGGTGGCTCGGCAACACTAGATCGCTGACTACCGCGCTGGCGTGAGAATGAATAGCCCCATCTCTGAACAGTCGCTGCCAACGGTGCGTTGTCAACGTGCCGCCTCAAATCACCGAGGAGCTCGTTCAAGAAGCGATTTTCGTAGCCTGTGCCAATCTGGTACCTCAAGCGGTCGAGTTCGTTTGAGGCGCCTTCCAGCGCCTTGAGTCTGCGCAGGTCGACAGTCCTCCGTTGCTCGCCTTCTGGCTGGTCTGGAGTGTAGTCTCCGGCCATCAGCCTCTCAACTTTCTCTAAGCCATCCGCTGCTTCCTCAATGTTCCCGTCCTCGGCCAATTCCTCGCATCGAGTGACCGACTGAACGACGTCCCGAAGCTGAGCGACTGCATCAGAGAGCATGCGGACATTTTCTCTTCGGCGTCGCAAGTTGACAATTTTCAAGCCACCTAAAGCCATTTCCTTATCAATCTTCTGAAGGTCCTTCCGCAGTACCTGGATCCGCTTGACAGAGTCGGCGGCTTCGGCGTGCAGTTCACGTAGCGATCCGAGAGCGGTAAAAAACGATTTGGAAGCGGTCGATATAGACGATATGAGGTGTATCTCCACAGTATCCATGTACCAAGACAGCTTTTCCTGCAGTATGGCATTGGTTGCGAGTGCCTTCCTCCCAGTTGGCGCAGGCTCAATGATGTCCACCTTGTTATCTTTGCTCGGTGCTTTGGGAGGTGTGACAACCTCAGATCTCTCCGATACTACATCGAACGTTCGGGGATTTTCGAGATGAAAGTCATCCTCAAAGTAGACTGGAGGAATGGTGGACAAGGGCGTCACAGCGGGCGTACGGCCACGGTTCGACGATCTCTTGCGGCCTGTGGAAAATGGAGAGGTCGAACGGGAGTGAGTTGAGACTCCAGATAACCGACGTTCTAAAGTTCTCGGGCTTAGGGAGTCCTGCTCGTCCGTCCTCGGTAACGTTTTGCCTCCCCGCGCTAGTTGTGATTCCTGCTCGTTGCTCTCCTTTGCTTCCTGGAAGACCTCATACAGTGACCCCACTTGGGTCAGATACGGTTCGAAGGCTTTACGATCGACATGCGGGATGTTCGTCAAGGGAACGGGAGGGATGTCGCGAGTGCTCGGAGGTTTGTAGCCCCCGGCTGCAGCTGAGGAATGGGGGACGAAGCCGGTGCGGACGATCGGAGGTTGAAGAATTGTAGAAATAGCTATAAAGTCAGTACAGCAGAATCAAACACCGATTAGGACGCACCATTCTGTCCTGATTCTGCGATTGCTCCATGTCGATTAGAAGGATCAAGGACTCCGCCGATGCTCACAATCGAGCTTGCGGTTGACCCTCGCCTCAGGGGGTATCGATGAGAAGAGCCGCGGGGAGATTCAATCTGACTGAACGAGTAGTGTGAGAAAGAAGGTGTCGATGCGCCCGAAGCTAGGCTGTCAATCGACTTCCGGGGGCTCGCTGACATCTCGCCGTCTACTGGCGACTCTGACAGCCACCTAGCTTGTTCACTTCACCTCAGCATGACAGGGGTAGCTGGAGAGCGTCCGAGCGAGGCCTGGTGCCAGGTACAGTAGGCAGCCGATTTAGCAACTGTAATGCGAAGCCAGGCGACGAAAATAGGGAATCGACGAGTTCCCGAGTCAATGATATCGCCAACTGTCAAAGCGATAGTCGGCTGCTGTGCTGCGTAGCTCACCCCGATCGGGTATGGCGTCCTCAACCCCAGCCGCTAGTCCGTTTCTGAATTCTCCGCATCATCAATGTTCCAGCCCCGGTACCTAATCGCTGCCTTGGATCTCAGGCAGAACCACTTTACGCGTGGCTTCACGCGACGCGCTCTCTTCGTGTCCCTGGATTCTTGACACTGGAAATTGATTTTGCCTGCCCGCTGCGGACCTCCTTGATTGTCCTTCAACCTCGACATTTCTCTCCACATCACACTCTGCTACCAATATGGACAGACGCACACCCTACTCCCTACCCGTCCTCGCCCCCAGCATCGTCCCAGCCGAGGAACCTCGCACACAAATCCAGTCCCGATTGAGGGAGTTCGTCTTGGAGTTCCAGCTCGACAATGCCTTCATCTACCGGTATGCCAGAACGGTCAGGCAAACTCCATGCAAGGCTAATAAACATCAGAGATCAATTACGGCAGAACGTTCTCGTCAAGCAGTACTACTGTGACATCGACATTGCCCACCTGATTTCCTACAACGAGGAACTAGCCCACAAGCTCACCACCGAACCTGCAGATATCATCCCTCTTGTGAGTGCTGCCCGCTTTCACCATGAAACCTAACTTTTACTAAATTGTGATGACTCCAGTTCGAGGCTGCCCTTCAACAATGTACTCAACGCATTGTTTACCCCTCACAACGTGACATTGTTCTCCCTTCCCACCAGCTTCTCCTCCACTCTTCAGCCACCCACATCTCCATTCGCGACCTGAACGCTACAAACATCTCTCACCTTGTCCGCATTCCTGGTATCGTAATTGGTGCCTCCACAATATCCTCCAAAGCCACAACAGTTCACATTCGCTGCAAATCCTGCGATCACGCCGAAAATATCCGCGTCGACGGTGGTTTCTCGGGTCTCACACTCCCCAGGCGGTGCGGTCGCGAGCGCCAACCCGGCGAAGAGCCCGACAGTCAATGTCCGCTTGATCCCTATGTTGTTGCCCATGAAAAATCTCAGTTCGTCGACCAGCAAGTGCTCAAGCTTCAAGAAGCCCCGGATCAAGTTCCTGTCGGTGAACTTCCACGACATGTACTCATCTCTGCCGACCGGTACCTCGCTAACAGGGTTGTCCCCGGTTCCCGTTGCACGGTTATGGGTATTTTCTCTATTTATCAAAAAGGAGGAAAGGAAAAGGGTGCTGTGGCCATTCGCAACCCCTACCTGCGGGCTGTTGGTATCTCAACGGAGCTCGACCATACCGCCAAGGGAAGCTATATTTTCTCAGAAGAGGAAGAACAGGAGTTCCTGGAACTTAGTCGTCGCCCCGATCTGTACGACGCTCTCGCGAGGAGCATTGCTCCCTCCATTTACGGAAACCTGGATATCAAGAAGTCCATCGTGTGTCTGCTGATGGGAGGTTCGAAAAAGATCCTTCCTGACGGAATGAAGCTTCGTGGAGACATCAATGTCCTTCTTCTTGGTGACCCTGGTACCGCCAAATCCCAGCTCCTAAAGTTTACGGAAAAGGTCTCACCGATCGCCATCTACACCTCCGGTAAGGGTTCGTCTGCGGCCGGTCTCACCGCGTCCGTGCAGCGAGATCCAGCGACACGCGAGTTTTATCTGGAAGGTGGTGCCATGGTTCTTGCAGACGGCGGTGTTGTCTGTATTGATGAGTTCGATAAGATGAGAGATGAGGACCGAGTCGCCATCCACGAAGCCATGGAGCAACAGACAATCTCCATCGCCAAAGCCGGTATCACCACTATCCTTAACTCCCGAACCTCCGTCCTTGCCGCTGCGAACCCCATCTTTGGCCGCTACGATGACCTCAAGACTCCCGGCGAGAACATCGACTTCCAAACTACCATCCTTTCCCGTTTCGATATGATCTTCGTTGTCCGCGATGACCACGAGCGCAGCCGAGACGAGAACATCGCCCGTCACGTCATGGGCGTGCACATGGGCGGCCGCGGCATCGAGGAACAAGTCGAGGCAGAAATTTCCCTGGAGAAGATGAAGCGATACATCAGCTACTGCCGCAGCCGCTGCGCACCCCGTCTCTCCCCCGAGGCTGCCGAGAAGCTTTCGTCGCACTTTGTCTCAATCCGAAAACAGGTCCACCGCGCCGAGCTCGATGCCAACGCCCGCTCCTCCATTCCCATCACAGTCCGTCAGCTCGAAGCCATTGTTCGTATCACCGAGTCACTGGCCAAGTTGAGCCTGCAGCCCATTGCTACCGAAGCCCACGTTGACGAAGCCATCCGCATCTTCCTTGCCTCGACAATGGACGCCATTACACAGGGTGAGGGTCAAGGAAGCAAAGAAATGATGGAGGAGGTGTCCAAGATCGAAGACGAGCTGAAACGCCGACTTCCCATCGGATGGAGCACCAGTCTTGCCACTCTGCGTCGCGAGTTTGTCGATGGCAGAGGATACACAGAGCAAGCGCTGAACAGGGCTGTGATTGTGTTGCAGCGGAGGGGGACCATCCAGATCCGGTCTGGAGGGTCCCAGGTATACCGACAGGGTGTATAGACTTGTCTTTGATTTCTTGTTGATTTTGTGGTATAGCATATCAGAACGATACCTTAATTAGGTTAGGCACAGCGGGGTAAGGGTCCGGCGTTGTTTGTATTATGACGAGACTTAGATACTTGATGATGAATCATGGACATGATATCGTGACTTGTATACTCGACTTGCCGTATCTCCAATGTAGACAAGTAGCAACAAGGACTGTTCCAGCCTATGAGGTCTAATCTATTGCCAAATATATTGCATCTCTCGTGGTCGTTCTACAAACCATGGGCAGGCTAAATATATATTAGCAACCTCAGGATTGATTGACCGATCTGCAAGTGCTCCAAGTGAATACCTTCAAGTTTCTCAGCCATGAAGAAGATAAAGGTATTCTCCCAATAACAATTTCTCACACAGCATGATTGCTGTCACTGAAGATAGTGGTCCAGCCAGCGTCACCAGCGCTGTCTGTAACCCGCCTATGGACGACCCACCACGCAACAACCATCCCGCATCCCGCATCCCACTCTCTTACCTTGACGACATGACCAGCTTTCTCACCAACTAACTGCTGTCATTTCCTCTATCCACTCAATCTACCCCAATTTTTACAACGCCAATTGGCCCAAGACGCCCAAAGATGACGCCCACAATCCGCGTAATCGGCTCCCTAAACGCCGACATGGTCTCGGTGACCCCGCGCTTCCCCGGCGCCGGCGAAACAATCACCTCCTCCGCATACTTCACGAGCGCAGGCGGGAAAGGCGCAAACCAAGCCGTTGCATGCGGACGGCTCTCACGATCACAACCTTCGTTCACATACACAAACACAAACTCCGGCGATGTCCAGGTCGAAATGGTCGGCGCAGTCGGCGGGCTTGACGGCCACTTCTCCGCACTCCTGCAACCAACGCTCGAGAAGTCCGGCGTCAATACAGCGCGCGTTAAGGTCGTTGAACATGCATACACGGGCGTCGCAGTGATTATCGTTGATAGCTCAGCGGGCGGCGAGAATCGGATCCTCTTCTCGCCGGGCGCGAATTACACGGGGATGAAAGCCGAACAGTCGGTGATTGGGATGGCGCTCGCGGACCCGGTTCCAGATGTCATTGTCATGCAGGGCGAGATCCCGACTGAGACGACGATCGCGATTCTCCGTGAGATTGGGCGGTGGAAGGAGGAGCAGCGAGCGAACGGGAAGAAGGGGATTGAGGCTGGGCCAGACGTCATGTTCAACCCCGCGCCTGCGCCGCCGGATGGACTACCCGAGGACGTATACAAGGGCGTTGACCACGTCATCATGAATGAGACGGAGGCGGAGATCATGACACCCGACGAGGAAGTGCTGCTGCGTGTTCCGGGGATCGAGAAGAGCCAGGATGGGAAGGAGAAGGTTGCGCGGTATTTCCATTATCTCGGCGTGAGCTATGTGCTTGTTACGCTGGGCGCGAAGGGAGTGTGGTATAGTGCTGCGGATGCGGACGGTCTGAACGAGCGGGTCACCAACGAGGTCCCCGCGGCCAAAGTGAGCAGGGTGCTGGATACGACGGCGGCGGGGGACACATTCGTGGGAGCTTATGCGGTTAAGGTGGCGAGGTGGCGCGAGGCGAGGCGTGCGGAGGGGAAGGCTGGGATGGATCTGGAGTTGCAGGAGAAGAAGCAGCGGTATAAGGGTGTGATGGATGAGGCGATGGAGATGGCTACGAGGGCTTCGGCACGGTGTGTCGAGAGACAGGGTGCTATGGATAGTATCCCGTGGGAAGATGAGATCTAGCTACCTACTATGCGACTTAGTAGTGTATAGTACGGCAATGTCCAGCAAATAGAATAGACATAGAGGATCAACTACTCCGCACATATCACATTGTAACGGACTTGTCATATGCGTTCCATCTGGCGCGAAACACTCCAGAACCAGAATAGCAATGCAATGCCGCGAGCAGCAAGAATAGCTCGCGAAGCGCTTAAGCTCAGCCAATGCATAGGTACTCCTAGGTACGCATACACGATCGCGAAAGGTTAAGCAAATGCAGCAATAACTGCGATTGCAATCCTCTTGGGCATCCACGCTTCCGAAAGCAAAGTGCTGGAATTGTGAAATCAACTCGAGATCGCGCACAAGTGCGACTGCAACCTCAATACCTATAGGGTACTATAGGGTACGTATCTTCGGGCTATCAAGCAACCAGCTATAATTAACCGTGAGCAACGAGCACGGTCCAGGAGGGGTAGCAAGGTAATAAAGCGCGTAAGTCACGTAATTAGCCTCGATTCCTCACGTCGAAGCTCCTAATTTAGCATGGCATGGCATAGCAGCGCATCGCGGCGCATAGCATCGCATCGCAGAGCGGCATACTGGCTTCGGCATGGGATTGGTTTCAGCTTTGATGAAACACGGGCAGAAGCGCCGAGCTCAGACCGCCGCGTGCTCTAGCCCGGGCCTGGGAACCTAAAATAAGCCGGTAACTTGGAATGGCGAGGCGATCATGATGCGCGACTGGAAGCTGGCGCGCTGGCGCTGGACAGGCCAAGGAGTTCGTTCATGAAACATTGAAACCGGCTTGCGCAGAACGGGACGGCGAGATACGTGGTTCGACGAGCAACCTTGCCTGCTGGTGCTCTAATCAAGCATAATTAAGTTGAGAAGCGGCAGCAGCTGCCAGCTGAAGACCGTGGAACTGACGCGACGAGGCTTGACTTGACATGTGGGGGACGCGTTGAAGGGATGGAGTCGACTCGGGTCAGACGGGGCGAGCGCGGAGTTATACTTGGAATTGTCGTACAAGATGAGCGGTTATAAGTGCTGTGTGATAGGTACAAAGAACGGGTCATAAAGAGATAGCTAAGGCGAGATATGCTTCTTTCAATTCTGTCTGGTATACGGATTGGGAGTGGGATGAAGCTGTATAGAGATGCGATGATAGAATGAAGGGATGTCACGCGCGGTAAATACCGGAGAGATAGCGTGCCTCAGCTGGCGACAGCGCGTATAATACGCGTACTCAGCGGTAACAATAAAATACCGCTGGACGCGCCTGAGTAGATGAAGTGAGGGGAAAGCAGGCAATTATTGGATCTCCATCGTGCGATGCCTTGCAGATTCAGGATCTGAAGATACTCGAGTCAGCCTGTTCCTAATTAGCTTGAGCTCCCTGACACGAACCGGACGCGCTTCTCCTCCTCCATTCCACGGTGCCGAGTACTTATACAGCCGGGCATTCCAACATCCAGGCTGACTTCATACCATTCCTCTTGAAACTGGTGTCTGCTGCGTGTTTCGCCTCCTTTAAGATTCACAAGATCCGCTTCCTTGTGGGATTCAGAATAATCTCAACCGTGCAGGAATTCTCCATAGCGTGTCCAGCCCTTGCTGCAGCTTCACTCCTCGCGCCCTGCTCTCTATATCAATTGACCCGACCTCACCCTCAAACCAGCTCTCTGCTTAGGAGTCCACGTCTCTCTTTTATCTGTTTCGCTTCATTTCCATCTTGCTGTACAGTCCGTAGATTCAGACAGTCACTCCAAACCTGTGCATAGAGCTGTCACTTCCTGTCACTACTACTATAAGCCGACCGCCAATCAGACCCCACTCTCGCTCCTCCTGCCGCGACCAAAACAAATCCACTGGCCCCAATAATCCAATTCACTTCTCACTCAGCCCACGCTCTTCACTCCTGTCTTTTCACTCATCCGGTCGTCTTTTATCACCATGGCCGCTCTCACACTGACTCCCGTTGCTGTTCGACAACCTTTCGCTCCTCTGGATGCCCCTCGTCTGCGCTCCATTCTCCGCACCAAGATGAACGTCCTCAACAAGCAGAACGGTATGTACCCACTGCCACGAACAGAAACCACTTTACGCGTCCACAACTGGTGCTAACACTGCCCTCAAGGCAACATGCTCTCAGGCAAAAAGCAACCCCTCGCTGAGTTTGACTCGGAGAACATCGACCCCTCAGCCCTCAAGTCCACCAAGTCCACGAAACGCAAGCGCTCTGCCGACGATGAGGACGACCACACACCGGCCAAGAGCCCCATGAAGCCCATGAAGTCGTCTTCCGTGAGCTTTGCTATCTTCGAAGATTCAATTGCACCCTCAACCCCCACAAAGAACACACAGTCGACTCCCAAGTTCGCACCCCTCAAGCCCGCCGGTCGCTCGCCTCAGATGAAAGCCAGCAAGCCCTTTGCCCGCCGTGCAACAGTCTCCAAGAGCCGTCCAGAGTCAGCCCGCAAAGGCATTGGCCGTCCATTCTCCCTTGCTGCAGCTCTTTCCTCTGGAAAATCAAAGTCCAAGAGCCAAGCTGCAGCTCCTGCACCTAAAATGCCTGCATCCTGGTCATTTGAGATCTACGTCGACTCGGAACAAGAGGAGATGACGAACCTCATGCAACACTCTACATGTGTTCTAGATATTTCCGACGATGAGGACAAGGAAGAGATCAAATCGGATTACCGTGGAAAGGAGAACATCCCGCCCGCTGATTTGGGAATCTCGCTGCCCCGCACCCGCCAACAGGAGTCTCCTGCTGCTGCTGCTAGGAAGTCCGACATGGGAGATGAGCCTCGCTCTCCATTGGGCGAGCTCAATGCGGCCGATTATTATGGTGAAGATTGCCATGCATTCTCGTACGCTGTTATCTTCGATGAGGAGGACGAGGCGCCTTTTGAGAAGAAGGTTACCCGGAGTAAGCTGTCGAGCATGTCGTCCATTGAGTCCGTGCTCGAGGCTGCAGAAAATCTTATCGAGAAGCCCGTGGAGGACTCGGCCTAGGTCATTCTTTTGATCTTTGTTTTACTGGAATTGTTGGAGTCGGAATTGCTTGGTGTTCTTGGAGTGCTTGATTGTATTGATACCCACTTGTCTTTCTGCCTGTCCTTCTTGTCTCTGGCTTCGTGTTCTTGGTTGTCCTTTCACTTGGGCTGGTCGACTTGCCTTGCTTTATCTTACCTACCTTGCCCACACTACACTGCTTCATTCATTGTCAGCATAGCATGGCGTGTTCTCCGTACAACCTAATGAACTCAGATGTGTCACGTTTGATGCCGTTCACCATGTACGTATTGCTTGATCCATTACTACAGCCATATTCCTCGTACTTGTTGTACTGTATCGTAGTATGTATCTGCTGTGGCTATTATTGTAGCGATTAATCTATCTCATTTCCATCATCCTCTTCGTCAACCTCGTTTTCATTCTCATCCTCTTCATCCCTCCTCTTCGCCGCCTCATCCACAGCTACAGCCGCCGCCTCCATCATCTCCTCCTGCTCAATTGCCTCCTCCTCGCCCTCACTGCCTTCCGCACCCTCACCCTCAGCACCATCCTCTTCTTCCGCCCCATCTCCCTCTTCAGGCCCTTCACTCATCCCCAGCCCCGCCCCAGCCTCCCTAGCCTCTTTCCTCGCCGCCGTCCGCGCCATAACCCTCTCTTTCCACGACGGCGCGGCCTTAATCATACTCCTCACCTCCGTCGCCAACCCCGTCAGCAAACTCCCCGCATCAGGCTCAAGCCAGAACCCGCCCAGCCCCGTCGCCGGGCTCGCATGGTCCGGGAAGCTACAAATCACCGCGTACTCCTCGTCGCTCGCAGGTTCGCGCCCCTCATACATCGCCAGGATCTTATGGCGCATGATCGTCTTCATCTTCGCCATCGTGCCGTTCCCGTACCACCCGTCCGTCGCGATGTCGCATTCCTCGCGAACAAAGCCCTCTGGCCGAGGAACTGGCTCCATGATGCCCTGTAGCAACGGGTCGACGATATCGCAGAACATCCACATTCGCCCGTCGAGAGGGAGCGGCGGCTGACCGGTAAACAGGTGCGATGTGCCTGATGTTGAGATATCGGGGTTTGGGAGTAGGTCGTTGGCCCTTGGGAGGAGCGTGTGGCGGCGCCCGCCCGTGGCATTGCGGTCTCGGATGTCGCGGTCGCGTGCTGTCTCTGAGGTGCCGGGGAGGATGCGGAACATGGTTGTTTGGTAGATGCGGGAGTTGGGGTCTTTGCGCGGGTCGTGGCCGAAGGCGATGATTGCGTCGCGCCAGGGGCCCGAGCGGAAGATGTACCCTGCATACGGGACGGCGTGGCGGAGGGCGTAGCGCTGCTCCATGGAGGTGAGGTTGTTGCGGAGGGCGCGGCGCGACCAGGCGGGGCGGGACTCGAAGAGCTTGAGGATGATGTTTATTGTCTCTTTGAGGGTTGGGTCGAGGGATTCGATGGGGGGCAGGTTTGGGCGGGGTCCTTGGGGCACTGGGTTGATGTCGTAGGGGACGAGGTGGGTGAGGACTTTGGTGGACTTTTGGGTGTTGATTGTGGTGAGGTTGCCTGCTTTGTCGAGGGTTTGGCGGACTGTTGGGTTCTGGCGGTAGAAGTAGTGGAAGGGGATGTCGCCGTGGCTGAAGGAAGGAGGGGGGATGAGGTCGACGTTCTGGATGGCGCCTTTGCTCATGTCTAGATCGAACTCTTTCATCTTTTGGTAGTTGAATGGGAGGATCTTTTCGCGGAAGCGGTTCGCGAAAGGGCTGGAGGCCGTTGAATAGACGAAATCGGGCATTCCTTAATACTCACTCAGTACATAGTTTTATCGTTTGGGTAATGGGGACGTACCTCGAAACACATGCGTCCGTTCAACCAGCCCGACAGGTTCAACCTGGTACTTGCCTACGTTGTCACGCAGACTCCGTAGGAAATCTTTCGCAGTAGGTCGTGATGGACCATCACCAATCTTCAAAAGATCAGGATCATCTTGATATTGCTCATTCGACCCCTTCTTGCGCTTTCGCCCCGTTCGTTTGGGAACAGTGACCTGGAGGAGGATGTTGTTGGAGGACGAGCTGACAGACTGCAGTGGTCTTGCCATTACGTCCTCTGGCCGGAGCGATAGACTGACTGAAGCATCCGGCTTGGGCGGGTCCAGGAGCTGGAAAGATGTCAGAAGCGGTGCTTATCAAATTGGAAGTATCTACTTACCCTTTTGATGCCCGTGCTTCCTTGGAGCGTATCAATGGCTTTGTCAACATTCCTGATGATAGCGGGATGCTCAACACAGACGAGAGAACGGTTTGGGAGCTGGTAAAATGGGGCCGTCCGTGAATGGTTATTCTCCGCCATTGTTCTTTGTGATTAGCCCTTGGCTGCGACAAAATGAAGCTATCCGGATGGATTGCGATTCCGCCAGGCGACTAGATGCTTGTACAACCCAACGCTGCCGCCACAGATCACTTTGGGAAACAGATGCTCAGCTACAATGATCATCCTCCCAAAGATTTGCCAAGACAAACATCAACGTTACAGGTTATCTCTTGAAAGTTGGTCGCATGCAATGTCAAGATTCAAGAATATGCGAAGAGTCAAACAGTGCAAACGTTAAAGTCAGCTGACTAAGTTTAGTAAAAAGCGGGGGGGCGTGGCAGAATGGGGGACCTTCCTTTTTGGGCCCAGGCACTCCCCCATGGACCAAGGCTTGCTGTGAGATCTTGCGTACCAATCTCCTGCAATGATGACCCTTTGCTGCTTCAGCTAACATCTTGATTACGCGCTATTCTATCAATACAGTTCTTGATGAAATTATTTGATGGCCGATAATTGACGGTTGACCACACTTTGTGGCATACCCTTCAGGGCAACAATGTGAAAAGGGTCCAGTTCTAGTCCCCAATGGTCGGGATACTCTAGATCGCTTAGAATGTCACTTGCTGCCGATTACGAAGCCGATCGTGTCCATTTCTGGGAGAGAAAAGCTGTTGGATTTGCGCAACACGAATGAACGATGTGCAATGCAAGATCTTGATTTGGTTGGCTTTCTAGGCCACATTTAAATGTGATTGTGCTGCATCTTGTTCTTCACGCCGATCTGACTGGCTAGCCAACCCCGGAATCAGCGGGGATCCGCCTCAGGCCCTTGATTCATCTCGTATTCCTCGTCTACTAACGTAATTCCCGGTCGTTCCGCCCACCCCGGTCGATCCGCCCACCCTTCCAAAATTTCTCGCGTTAAATTATTAAAGCTATTTAAATAACCACCATGCCACCAAAACCGCGTTAATCTTGTTAAAATTTAGTGAAGCAAGAGGGGAGGATTTAACTTGCTATACAAGCTTTAAAAAAACGCGAGATCTTAAGCGCTTGTCGCGTGGTAGATGTTTATAATGTGCCGCGCTTTATACTCCGGGATTGCCTTAAGGGACATGAATTTTAAGTAAAATTTTATAACCACTTGTTCCAACTCTTTAAGAATTAGGAAGAGGCTTTAGTAAATTAAATTATTAATAAAAATACACATGAAGTTGCTTTAAAAGTCTTGCACGTGCAGTAAATAGCCTATTTTCTTCTCTAAGAAGGTTCTATAACCCCCCCCAAGCCATTAAGCAAGAACTGGGTTACTAACTTTATTAAGCGCCATAAGAGAGTTAAAAGTTAATTTACACGCAAGTATAACTATTAACGTGCCCTTTGTGAGAATCCTAAGGTTATAAAAGAATGGTTTAATAACCTACAAGCGCTGCAAGAAAAGCATGGTATTTAGCTTTAAAATATCTATAATTTTAATAAAACTAGCTTTATTATAGGCCTAATTATAACTACACAGGTTATTATAAGAGCTAAGATACTTGGTAAGCCTTATCTTATTTAACCAGGCCAGCAAGAATGGGTCACTTTAATTAAGTATATTAAATTAACAGGATTTATGGTTCCACCTTGCATTATCTTTAAAGGAAAGGCCCATATTAAGGGATGGTTTAAAGAACTAGGCCTCCCAGGAGACTAGAGGATTAAATTAAGCATAAATAATTAGATTATTAACCAGATAACCCTCCAGTGGCTTAAAAAGTGCTTTATTCCTTATATAACTAAGCAGACAATTAGGAGTTATTAATTACTTGTTTTAGATGGTCATGGCAGTTATTTAACACCTAAATTTAATAAACTCTGCAAGGATAATAAAGTTATCTATATCTGCATGCCTCCTTATTTATTATATTTTCTTTAACCACTAGATATTAGTTATTTCGGGCCGCTAAAGAAGGCCTACAAAGGCCTTGTTAAAGCTAAGATACACCTGGGCTTTTACTATATTAACAAGCATGACTTCTTAAAGGCCTATCCTAAGGCCCGCCAGCAAGTCTTTATAATTTAAAACCTTTAAAGTAGCTTTTAAGTAACTAGGATAAAGCTATTTAACCCAGAAGAAGTCCTAAAGTGCTTTAACTATAAAATATTTATGCCTAGCCCCCCCCCCCTTGCCAGGGGGGTACCTTAACCAGCTCCTTTACTCTTGCTACGCCTTATATAGCAAGATAACTATATAAAAAAGCTTTATTAGTTAAAAGACTACTTAGTAAAGGCGCTTGAACTTTTTTATCTTTTTTAAAACAAGTAATAAATAAGCTTATAAAAGGCTGCAAGCTGGTGATTTATAATACTGCCTTCGCGCTAAAAAAATTAAATAATCTTCACGCAGAGAGTTAGGTTTAGCAGTAAAAAAAAAGTTAGTTAAAGTGTTAAATAGCCTTTGTACAAGGCCTTTAAGTTTAAAAAGCAAGGGACTTAATTATGTTAAGAAATAAGCAGTTAAATAATATAGATAGTGAAGGTAATAAAGCAAGTGTATTTACTTTAATAACTTTAGCTTTACTAAAACGTGCTCCACCAACCTGTTTTGACTGTAATATTCAGGGGTATATTAAAACTAGATATCCTAATTATTATGCGACTTAGTTTTTTAAGAAATATTGAAAATTAAGTTATTGGGAATAACTTCGAGTTTGGTGGTTGTAATTACATGTTGGAGGTGGGCGGAACGACCGGGGTGGGCGGAACGACCGGGAATTACGTTACCATGGTCATCCATGATGACGAAGCACAGACTGTCAGACCTCTGTATGGACAGGGTTTTACTTGTTCGTCTTTGTCCCTCTGTCGTGTTGCTCAGGCCGACGACACACTTGCAACCCTTGGAGCTTTTCAACCTCGCCAACCCGATTCAGTCAAGGTTACCCTTAAACTGTAATCACTCGTATCTTCTACTTGCGAGGAAATGACGAGGCGGTTTAATACCTTGCTTCTCAGCAGCCTGTTACTCTGTGACGCTCTCGTCGTTCCGCCACAAGCTACACTCGTAACTGAACGACAAGTTCGATCCAGTATATATGATTTCATTATCGCAGGAGGCGGTGTTGCCGGACTCACTGTAGCCGATCGTCTGACAGAACTTCTAGATAGTAGAGATGCACTTGTCTCACTATGAACAGAGCTGACTCTGGCAGTACGCGTTCTCGTCATCGAGGCAGGGCCGGTCGACCGCGATGAGGATTTCGTATACGTTCCTAGGCCATACGAGCCTACTCCGTACATCTGGCCAGGCCTGACGAATGAACCATCCGAAGAGTTAAATAAACGCATATCTGACTCAGCTGTCGCCAAGGTCGCTGGGAGTGGCAGCATAGTAAATGCAATGGTCTTCCTAAGGTATGTAGAGGTTATTGATCTCGCGAAGGCTTGTGCTTAACTCGACCGCAGAGGTACTGCTCTGGACTTCGACGGTTGGCAACCACTTGGAAACGATGGGTGGGGATGGGAAGGCATGTTGCCGTATTTCATCAAAGCAAGTTGCAAGTTGGTCTCCCAGTCCTCGAGCTAATCCTGACAGCATTATGGAGTGAGAACTTCACCGAGCCTACCTCAGAACTAGCTCGCGAGGGTAACATTACATGGGATGACTCTGTCCGTGGTCATGATGGACCAGTTCGATACTCATACCCAAACTACAATTACCCCGAAGTCGGTGAGTCTCAGCATTATCATTTACCAAAGAAAGCATGCTAACAGGAGGAAGGTTGTTTTACGAAGCCGCGCTTCACCTCAGAATCAAACCAAGACTGGACCCTAATGCTGGTCAGAACACGGGTGTATTCAACCAGCCGTTCGCCATCGATTCAACTACATGGAATAGAAGCTCTGCCAGACGGAACCACTACGACCCAGCTGTCGCACGTTCGAACTATCATTTTCTTGCGAATACGACCGTCGCGCCGGTCATCTTCAAAGGAAAGCAAGCTTTGGTGTTGAGTATCTTCCCAGCGCAGGTGGCGAGATATCTAAGGCTTGTTGCAAAGGAGGTGCTTGTCGCCGCTAGTGCTCTACACACGCCACAAATTCTTCAACTCTCGGGCGTTGGACCGCGCAACTTGCTCGAGTTGCTTGATATCCCCGTCGTAGCTGACTTGCCTGGAGTTGGGTCTAACCTGCAGGATCAGACAACCTTTCCAGTGGCCTATACATGTCAGTGACTCGTTGCGACCGTGAATTCTGCTTGTGCTAACTACTGCCAGGGGCGAACAGTGTCACTCCCAATGTCACCATGTTTCTCACAAACACTACTTGGGCGACAGAGCAACGCATCCTGTACGACCAGGGCCTTCCAAGCGTTTGGTCTCTCACCAGGCCCCTCGCTCCGAAGTTCGCTTTTCTGTCGTACAAAGATGCAATATCAGACACCCCATCCGCAAACACCCCCAATGACGCCAAGGCCCGCAACCCAGCAGACTCATTGCCCGAACACATCGACCCCACAATCCTCGCAGGTTACGTCGCGCAGCGCAAACTACTGCTTAATGGATTTCGTAATCACGGAATTGCCGTCGGGGGCATAGCATGGGACACCAACACCAACGTGCAGATCTTCAACATGAAGCCCTTCAGCCGCGGGTACGTGTACATCAACCAGACCGATCCGCTCGCAAATCCAGTGATCGACTTCCGCACCGCATCTGACCCAGCAGATTTCCAGCTGCACATTACGCTCCTTCGAAAACAGCGGGAGTTATTTGCGGCACCCGCACTTGAGACGCTCGGTCCGACAGAGGTCGTCCCCGGGCCCGACGTACAAACTGATGAGCAGACCATACGTGTTATGAGAGAAATTTTGCAGCCCTCGAACGGGCATCAGTGCTGCACGACGCCGTTGATGCCGCGAAAGCTCGGCGGTGTGCTTTCGCCTGAGATGAAGGTGTACGATACCTAGGGATTGCGTGTGATTGATATTAGTCACTGGCCGAAGGAGCTGTCTGGGCCACCGACGGCTTCGATTTATGCGGCTGCGGAGAAGGTTTGTTTCCTTTCCGATCCTCCAGACTGTATTCTGATGGTGAACAGGTTGCGGATATGATCAAGGACGAGTATGGGTGGCTGAAGTGATGGAACTCAACGGGGCAAGGCAGGCAATAGCCGTCTTCTAAAGGCTGTCTACTCACTTACGGTGTAAACTAGAGTTCAATATTGCCGTATTTGACAGATCTGAGAACACATTATTTGGTTCTTTAATAATAGCTTTATCCCAATCTTTCGGAAACAAGCTCTACGGTTTTATTGAACTCTAGAATGTAGCTTTCAATGCCATTCTCATGTTTACGAGCCGATGTATCAGCGTTCGTATTGAAGTCGCTTACTTTGGAGTTTGCATTTCTCGGCAGATGACTCGATAGGTTCGGGTCTGATGCACTGTCGGCTCTTTTTCTGGGGTATCTATAGTTAACCCAGAGTCGATGTTCTATTTCTTTCAGATCCACTCTTTAAGAGACAAGCAGTGGGAATGGAGAGCCTGGTACGGACGGCTGATGCTTGGTGGATATACTCTGTTCCCTGATGTTTGCAGCTGGCCCGGAGTTTACTCGCCGAGTTATAGTTTTCGATTTGACTAATGAACATGAGGATAAAGTAGGGTGGTGCCATGGTGTAGATAGTGAGCTTGTTGAGAGTGTTGTTTCCGCCGGTGGTGGGTTGATTTGGCTCAATGAAACCGTGGCCGACTGCTTTTACTTTGTTGGCTCTCTCGCGAAATCGTCCACTGTCACGCGTAACATCGAGTGCCGTTCCGCTCGAATTGAGCGACTTGTTCTGGCTAAGACAGGCGTCTTTTTGTCTTCGTTGCCGGTGAGTTATACCTTGGGTTTCAGATAGAGCCTGGGTGGCTGTTGAGTTGTCTTATCGGGAACCAGTAGCTACGACATTGAGCGTGAGCAGGATGTTACCTGAGTACAGAGTACCGAGTACAGGATCATCAGATGATAAAGGTGCCCCAAGACAAAAGAACTGAGTTCAGAGTCTGCCTGGGCACTGATCCCTTCCGGCGTTTGTTTGCCAGCGCAGTCCTCGTCTCAACATCCTCTCATTCTCCATTCTTCCAAAACTAATGGTACATATTACAAGCCATAACTGTGTTAACTATTACAGAGACCCTTCGGCAACCGAACCCAAGGGTCCACGACAAATCGGTCAGGGCTACCACAGAACATCAGCAGCCCATGTGCCCGGGCCCCATTTGTCACGACAATTCTCCGTAAGCCCATACTCGGTGTTCAACGCACCAGTCGCCACCGCGACTGCATACGAGGTCGGACACCAAGTCCGCGGGGCACCCAACCGTGCAGACGAAACATAACCGTCCCAATCGCGGGCCCTCCATCCTCGCGGCTGAGCAAGCATGGCTTTACAGTCTGACACCCGTTTGGCTGGTGTAGCGTCGGGTCTCGTGTCTCCAAGATAAGAAACGTTGCTTTTTCCACCTGTGCGAGTGTACAAGAGCAGGTCGCTGTCTCAGATGGGATGACTCGAGCACTTTCGCACATGAAACACTGTTTGGACACCTAGACACTCGCGATCATGACCGCAACCACTTGGATAGCTTCGCATCGTCGGTCCTTGTCGGATGGAGGGCAGTCCACCAAGGCTTGGAAGGTCCTGTCTCAAACGCTGCCGTCTTGTGGACCGGATGCCGATGCTTGGTGGCAGCTTACGGGGAGACATCTTGCTCTGCTCATTGATGCCGCGGAGTACCCTATTGAGAAGCAGTATGAGTGTCTTTTGTACCATTACCACTACGCGGTACGTTTGTATCCCTCATATACCTGGTGCGCTCTGCTAACTGGAAGTCGTACAGGCTCCATGCCTAGGACCGGCGCCTCGTGAAGGCAGCTCTTCCCCGGCCTGGAAATCCATGCTTCAGCTAGATGGTACACCCTTTGAATTCTCGTGGAAATGGAACACCCCCGACGGCGAACCAGAGGTTCGCTTCGGCCTAGAGCCTATAGGGCCCATGGCAGGGACGGCGTTCGATCCTATGAATCACTTGGCCACGCACGAAGTCCTTCACAAGCTATCCGCCGCCGTGCCCGGGGCCGACCTCACCTGGACACATCACTTCCTAGCCACCTTGTTCGACCACGACTATGCCAAGTATACACAGAAGGCCGCCAACAGTGGTCCACTCGGCACGAGCTTAATCTACTCCCTCGAGTTCCAGCGCGACTCAACCGCACTCAAGACATACTTCCAACCGTGCACGCTCGATCAGCAAGGATTCGTCGATATCCCGCGCTGGGAAGCCTCGTTTCGCGGATTACATCCAAGCGTCCCCTCCCGAACGGCTATGCACGAGTTCCTCAAGAAAAGCCTAGAAGGCAAGCTCCTGAAACCCTTCTGCCTCAGCGTCGACAACTGCGACCCCGCCAAAGGCCGGATAAAATGGTACTTCAACAGCCCACATACCAACTTCAACGCCATCCGCGAGGTCATGACATTGGGCGGGCGCATCGCCAACACCAAGACCCGCGAGAAACAATTCAAGGACCTCTTCGACCTCCTCAAGACTCTAACCGAACAACCCGGCGATTTTCCAACGAGCTCGGAATTCCCATACGTGCCCACAAACGGCGACACCGTGATCCCCAACTTCGCCGACGTCCCGGAGATGCTCAGAGGATTGGTCTATTACTTCGACATCGCGCCTGGACGAGACCTCCCCGCCATCAAAATCTACTTCCCTGTGCGCAACCACTGCCGGAACGACCTCGCCGCGACGCAGAACCTCAACCGGTGGCTTGAGTCGAGAGGACGCTGGCAGTACGGCGCTGCATTCCTGCGGGCTCTTGAGGGTATTGCGGACTATAGGCGCTTGGATGATGGTGGTGGTTTACTTACTTTTCTTTCGTGTCAGCTAATGGAGGATGGGGAGTTGGATCTTACGTCTTATGTCAATCCCCAGGCGTTTCATTCGGGACGGATCATGAGCCGGAGGTCCACGAGGAGGAGGGGGGATGATGGGTGGTGAATTTGGGGTTCAAGAGCGAAACATCCACGGCCTCGCTTCTCATATGGATGACGTCAAAGCGCCAAGGATAGGTATATTGAAAACACCAGTTGGTATTGGTAGTTGAATTCCAAGAGAGTTGTGCGCGATTCGTCGCAGGAATCATATACTTGAACAGCCGTATGGAGTAGATAGGAGTACTCAGTCTGCGATGATCGAGCTCAAATGCCGTTGGGAGGTACCAGCACCGGGCTTTTGTCACGCGGAACCAGACGCGTCGCGAGATACAGCATGATCAACGCGCCCTTCCAGCTGAGATCTGTTGAGAACTGTACAAGAGCGAAGTACGAATCCCCACTTACCTTTTGGCTTAGTTTGGAAGTACGGTGATACGTCTACGGACCAGCTTTGAGATGCCATGCTGGTTATCTGGCGCGGTGTTTATGCCAGGACGCCTAGGCTATTTTTGGTGGCCTGTCACGTGTACGCTAGGCTTCTTACGGACACAGCATTAATGGCCACGACTATAGTCATGAACCTGGGGTCTTCTTGACGAGGTTGTCTTGTTCAGTCCATAGATCAGAAAACTTGATTTCTCCATTAACCAAGAGTAACAGGAAGATTAGACTGAGTTGGCTTGAATAGGTGTGGCTTTTGAATAGGGTGCGATGGATCGAGGGCAATGGCGAGAATATATATGTCTGTTCCGAGTGATACTCCGTACATTCTTGCTACAGCATACGGCAACCTACTCTAGTTAAACAGAATAAAAGTCAATGTCAGAGAATTTTATCATTCAGTTTTGAAGCTCTCTCGAATTTATTATAAGTCTACATTAGGTTATCAGAGATGTCGACAAGACCAAGTCACCTGATCAGCCTGTCGGTACATCAAGAATAAACATGGAATCCACCATGGGCCAGCAACCGAGAAAAATAGCTGTAGAAAACTAAAAATCAGAGTAGATCAGTCCATAGTGCTGTTTCATGCTCTAGGCAGTTTGTAATAAGTCACCCGTTCGCATCGAACGATAGTCCTCGAGTTTGCGATTGTTGGGTCACAGGCTCACAGCTAGACAGCCCCTTACAGAACTCTGATAAGGACACTGGGACGACGGAAAACGAAAATCGGTTGAGCCGCCAACTCTGTCGATATCTCTAGCTGCTCATTAGTATAAGATTTGCTAGGAGTTCCAGCCTGCCGTGGTTGAGGTGCTTCCCCAGGCAATAACTCAGCCAGTTCCACGAATCCACACCATACACTTAACCACGTCCGAGCGTCCTCCAGCCACAGCCCGTCACCACATCTCTCGTGATAGCCGTCTATTTTCACGACCAACCCCATCATCAATGTTCTTGTCTTTTCTGCGCTCTCTATTCTTCGCAATCTAACCGTCTCCGTCTGCTTGTTTGTGGTGTCCGACCGGTGCTTCGCGAGTTCCAATTCAGTCCCTGGGGATTTCGCACCCCGCCTTCTCTCATAAGCGACACGGAAGTCGATCCCCTCCAGACCTGACCGACTCGCGAGCTCCTCCTATACCGCTGCGATCGCGCCAGCAACTGAGCGTCAGCGTCCGACCATTTTCAGCCTCGCCTCTACCAATCGTTTCCACCGCAAGTCCCTCGAGGTGAGCTGCCCTCATATACTTTCCTGTTCCTCTCGCGTGTCGGGGGAGATCCGTGTTTGCCCCCCTGTTACCTCCTTGGGCTTGACCTCCTCGGCCACCTAACCCCGTCTTGCGGTGGCTGCACGGCAATGTTCTAGCTTCCCTACTCCATCGAACCCCCTTTACGTTTACTCCTCGTTAATTCACCGCCCGCTTCTCCTGCCAATGTTACCCTTCTGCCCGCAAATGCTCATGTGTCCAGGCCGCCCGAAACAAACAGTCTAAGAGTTGTCCGATCCGCCAGACCGCATCCGCCCCTTCCCCCTCCTGCTAGCGTGTGGCATCGTGCTGCACTGGCATCGAGAACCAGGTCCGAGTACATGTGGCAGTCCGAATAGCGGTGACAATGAAGGGTTTCAGACAGAGAGTGGTGAGTTTGTTGCGGGTCGCACAGTCTCGCGTGGCTGGGCTCGATCACCCCGCTGGGCGCTGGGTTATGCTAAATGTCCTAGCACGAGCAGTTGTCGAGAGCGAAAGATAACAAGTCGTCGAAGAAAAAAGAGTCAGCATCCCAGGCTGCACAGCAGAATTCCGCCAACCTGGGCATACACCATGGCCAACAATCCGCGTCCCCCAATCAGGTTACCCCGACTTCGTCTACCACATCCGTGAATGATATCAGAGGCAAGGCCCCCGAAGATGCTTCGCAATCGGGAGGTTTTCCTCCCGGTGAGTATCCTACCCTGCACGCCGGAGGTGCCATGGTCAACCCGTCACTAACGGAAGTTCAGCCACTCCCACCAAGCAGGGACAACCGATGGCTCCAAGTGTGGTGATAAGCCCCAGCGGTCCGGTGAGTTTTCTAGATGAATGACCGTTCGCGCGCACATTGGATTACAGGACTTTGGCTGACTTGGCTTTCTACTGTAGCATGCCCCTCCGCCCGGCGCCGCCGAGACTATGCCCGGAGACCTGGCTCCTCCCCGGAAGTCCCATGTTTTCGATCGCCTTCAAACAACTCCGAAGGATATGTCTGAGGGTATCCGGACTCCCAAGCGTCAACACTCCTCCCGGTTTGACATTTCCGATCAGCGCCAGCGAGAGTTGGAGAAGCTTCCCGGTTTCCACGAAGTGCCCCCGAACCGTCGTCAAGAGCTGTTCATGCAGAAGATTGACCAGTGCAATATCATATTCGATTTCAATGACCCTACGGCAGATATGAAGTCTAAGGAGATCAAGAGACTGGCTCTCCATGAGCTCCTGGATTACATCGCCAACAACCGCTCCGTCATTACGGAACCCATGTACCCTCGGGTGGTTGAAATGTTCGCCAAGAACCTCTTCAGACCTATCCCGCCCCCGATCACACCCCAAGGCGAGGCGTTCGACCCGGAGGAGGATGAGCCAGTCCTGGAAGTCGCCTGGCCCCATATCCAGGTCGTCTATGAGTTCTTTTTGCGTTTTATTGAAAGTCAGGACTTTAACACAAACATCGCAAAGGCTTACATCGATCACCATTTTGTCCTCCAGGTATTCCAACTGGCTCTCGAAGTTAGAATGCGCTGACCGTTTAATAGCTTTTAGAGTTGTTTGATTCCGAAGACCCGCGCGAGCGCGATTTTCTGAAGACAACGCTACATCGCATCTATGGAAAGTTCTTAAATTTGCGTTCATATATTCGGCGATCTATCAACAACGTGTTTTTCCAATTCAGCTACGAGACTGAGCGCTTCAATGGAATCGCGGAGCTGCTGGAAATCCTTGGATCCATTATCAACGGTTTCGCCCTTCCGCTCAAGGAGGAACACAAGCTGTTCTTGACCCGAGTTCTACTGCCTTTGCACAAAGTGAAGAGCCTCAGCATGTACCACCCACAGCTGGCGTACTGTATCGTCCAATTCCTCGAGAAGGACTCCACATTAACGGAAGATGTGAGTGACTTTGGAAGTAATCCCGTGTGTCCCCGCTCTAACGGCGTCTCAGGTCGTCTGTGGCTTGCTCCGGTACTGGCCCAAAACAAACAGTACTAAGGAAGTCATGTACCTCAACGAAGTTGAAGACATCTTCGAGGTCATGGATCCCGCGGAATTCGCTAAAGTGCAAGAACCATTGTTCCAGCAGCTGGCCAAGTCGGTCGCTAGCCCCCATTTCCAGGTCGCGGAGCGTGCGCTCTACTTCTGGAACAACGAATACTTCTGCAATCTGGTCAGCGACAATGTCGAGGTCATTCTGCCGATAATGTTCCCTCCCTTGTTCGAGAACTCTAAAGGGCACTGGAACAGGTATTATATCTGCCATTCACATCCACGTTCTTGCTGACCGAGGTTTAGGACCATCCACAGCATGGTATACAATGCGATGAAGATGTTCATGGAAATCAACCCTCAGCTCTTCGACGAGTGCTCGCACGAATATAATGAACGACAGAACAGCGCCGAGATGCGCAAAAAAGCTCGACAAAACCGATGGGAGAAGGTTGCTGAACGAGCTGTGCAGAGGCAAAACGGTGTCGACCTGCCACTCAATTCATCGACGGCTGAGATCCCTCTGCAGTTGGATGATGTCGACGCCCTTACCCAAGATAGCCAGAGGCGACTCCAATCCCTGAAACTGGATGAGCCCGGTCCTGGAAAAGACCGACGGCCTCGAGAGGGTTCTATCACTTCGGTAAGTCACCTGCATGTTTGATCGCTTGCTAGTCTTGCCGATGACATCTGCCCCCTTCGATGTGATTAACCAAACATCTGCTTTTTATTCTCCGCTAAGCGTTTGTCATTTCCTGTACAGAACGCGTGATTCTAACGTTGGAACGTCCTCTATTCCAGAGACGACGCCGTGGTTCCCTTGAAGGCGGTGGAAGGCGACGAAGCAACAGTGGTAGTGGCACCGAGATTCGAGCGCGACGTCGAGCTGTTGGGTCTGCAGCGGTAACAGGTTTGGCGCGAAGCAACTCGACGAAATGACTTGCTAGTTGGATACTAGGCCCTCGACATTAATCTTATGCGTATTTCTCGGCGCCACTACTTCCAGTGCTCGCACCACCATGGCCTTGCACCTTGCACCTTGCACCCTCTTATCGCCCCATTGTCCCTATCTCACTCCATTATTTCGAATTCTTTTGTGTACATGGCTTTGATTTTCTTCCTTTCCGCATGGCTGGTCAGACCTATGAGTCGGCGGACATTCTAGTTGGACTATTAGAACTGTGTTCGGGTCTGGAAAACGGGTGCTCATGGCGTTTCTCCTAAATCGACATCGATGTCGATGGCCTCTTTTGATGTTTATAAGATGAAATATTAGGGCATAGCCTGAAATCAACGTTCATACCATCACCTTCTTGCTCCAATTGCTTTTCTTGTCATCTAATTCGCCTTTGCCGTGCCTGGCACGTGCTTCAACCCATACAAACTCATTATTGGCTAACTAGGCGCATTGACCGCGAATAGCGCGCGTCAAACGGACCGGGAGTAATGCCGATCCGCGAGATTGCCTGTTTAGGCCTAGTGTACTCTCTCGGGGTCTCTGGCCATGCCCGCGTTCTGCTCGCTGCTCTCGATTCTGGCTCTCACAGCCGTGGATTTGCGCGATCTTGACTTCGCTTCTGAGCCTTCATTGACCCGCTCAACATCTTTCTCCACGCTCATTCCTTCAGCTTTTCACTCTACCTCCCCGCTCTCTATGCACATTTTTCCCTAATAATAATTAATGACCTGACGATCTCGCTTTCCCGATTGCTGCTGTCTCATGCGACACTTGCTCATACCGTGTGAAGACTGAGCCTACCTACTGGAATCGCCCTCCGCCTATGCCTGCGACGCACCCGGATACGAGCGCTGGCTATTGATTGGGAGCCGGCCTGGTGGCCTGGCAGCTTGTTTTATCTTGTTCAACCCGCTGTGAACCCCTCTGGCGAGGGCCGCAGTAGTTATGGAGCGGAACATCGATATCTATGCCAGCAAGCTGGGGGATGAGAAGCTGGGTATGTCTGAGTCCGGCGGTTGCGCATAGGAGCAGAATGCGACCTGTCCTCGTGCAGTCCATGTGTTATTGCTGACACCACTGTGCTTAGATATCAAACTCCGGGCCAATGTTGCTGTCGAACTCCGCGATAATATCGAACCTCTCTGCTCCGGCGCGAGCTACCCGATCTTTCTATCGAAGCTATGGCCGGTCTTCAAGAACATCTTGAGCGGCGAGCCCGTGTTCACAAATGCGTCCTTGGTGCAGGTGAGTTGCCGCGGTTTTGAGCGATCATGGTGGTGTCGCTGGAACGGAGCTTATACCTTTCTGTGCTAGAAATTACGAAACTGCGTTCTCGAAACCCTCCACCGGCTGCCGATGATGTCCCCCGATGTCGAACCATACGCCGCCGACATGGTCGATCTGTTAATGGACCTGGTACGAATCGAAAACGAGGAGAATGCGGTGCTGTGTATGAAGACTATAATGGATCTGGAACGGAACCAAGCGAAGGCCACCGCGCAACAAGTACAGCCGTTTCTCGAACTGATTCAAGAAATGTTCCAGACGATGGAACAGGTCGTTCGTGATACCTTCGACACCCCGAGCCAAGGAACACCGTCCGGAATGCCTTCAACGCCCGGTACCTCCGCCCCGAACTTTCAGTCGCCGCGGCCTAGCTCGCCTGCTGCCTCCGTACCCGACATTGGCGCCGACCAGCAGACGTCCAACAATGTCCTCCTCAAAGGCATGCACTCGTTTAAAGTACTTGCGGAATGTCCGATCATCGTCGTCTCCATCTTCCAGACTCACCGGGCTTCGGTAGCGGCTAACGTCAAGCTCTTTGTGCCGTTGATCAAAAGTATCCTGCTTCTGCAAGCGAAGCCGCAAGAGAAAGCTCACGCGGAGGCTGCGGCGCAGAAAACTATTTTCACCGGCGTTTGCAAGGAGATAAAGAACCGCGCTGCGTTTGGAGAGTTCATCACCCTTCAGGTCAAGACCATGAGTTTCCTCGCATACCTGCTTCGGCTACAACCACATCAGCTACAGGACTTCCTTCCTACGCTACCGTCAGTGGTTGTTCGTCTTCTTCAAGATTGCCCTAGGGAGAAGTCGAGCGCTCGAAAGGAACTTCTTGTTGCCATCCGCCACATCATTAATTGCACATACCGGAATATTTTCCTGGACAAGATTGATCAGCTTTTAGACGAGAGGACTTTAATAGGTGATGGTCTGACGGTGTACGAAACGATGCGACCATTGGCGTATAGTATGCTCGCAGACCTCATCCATCACGTCCGGGAGCATTTGTCTCGCGATCAGATTAAGCGGACCATTGAGGTATACACCAAGAACCTTCATGACGATCTACCCGGGACGAGTTTCCAAACAATGAGCGCCAAGCTTCTCCTTAACATGGCCGAGAAGATCTCGAAACTGGAAGATAAGGTAGAAGCTCGGTACTTCCTACTAATGATTCTAGATGCGATCGGCGACAAGCTTGCGGCCATGAACTACCAGTATCCAAATGTTGTGAAGCTTCATAAGGCGTATCAAGCTACGAAGAAGGAGGAACCGGCGCCGGAGAAGTACCTTGCTGACAAGGACCAACCGCCTGACTGGGACGAAATCGATATCTTCTCCGCATCACCGCTCAAGACCTCCAATCCCCGGGACCGTGGAGCCGACCCGATCGCTGAGAACATCTTCCTCTTCAAGAATCTGATCAATGGTTTGAAGAATATCTTCCACCAGCTCAAGAACTGTAACCCCAACAATGTCCAGATTGATCCCGCGAATGTCCCGATCAATTGGTCCGAGGTCTCATATGGTTACAATGCGGAGGAGGTCCGCGTCATCAAGAAGCTTTTCCACGAGGGTGCTCGAGTGTTCCGATACTACGGTGTGGACCAACCGGAGCCCGAAGTCAACTTCTCTTCACCGTTTGATTTCCTTACTAGCCAGTACACGGCCCCCATGCCGCGGGAGGAGAAGGAGCTTCTGGAGAGCTTTGGAACGGTCTTCCACTGCATTGACACAGCTACTTTCCACGAAGTGTTTCACAGCGAGATACCTTATCTTTTCGACCTTATGCTGGAGCATGGCGCTCTTTTGCATCTGCCGCAGTTCTTCTTTGCGAGCGAGGCGACCTCTCCTGCGTTCTCCGGTATGGTGTTGCAGTATCTCATGGACCGGATTCACGAGGTCGGGACTCCTGATATGGCGAAAGCTCGGATTCTGCTCAGAATGTTCAAGTTGTCTTTCATGGCTGTGACCCTATTCTCGGCCCAGAACGAACAGGTGCTCCATCCCCATGTCTCCAAGATCGTCACCAAGTGCCTAGAGCTTTCGGTGACTGCTGAAGAGCCCATGAACTACTTTCTTCTCCTGCGCTCTTTGTTCCGCAGTATTGGTGGTGGTCGGTTCGAGCTCTTGTACAAGGAGATTCTTCCCCTCCTGGAAATGCTTCTCGAGACCTTCAACAACTTGTTGCTGGCTGCGCGCAAGCCGCAAGAGCGGGATCTCTACGTCGAGCTTACACTTACCGTTCCCGCTCGTCTCAGTCATCTTCTTCCTCATTTGAGTTACCTTATGCGGCCTATCGTTGTAGCACTTCGAGCAGAGTCCGACCTTGTGGGGCAAGGATTGCGAACATTGGAGCTTTGTGTCGATAACCTTACAGCTGATTACCTTGACCCTATCATGGCTCCTATCATGGATGAATTGATGACGGCCCTCTTTGACCATCTCCGACCTCACCCCTACAACCACTTCCACGCTCACACAACCATGCGTATTCTGGGGAAACTTGGTGGACGAAACAGAAAGTTCTTGAGTCACCCTCCAGACCTCACGTTCGAACAATTTGCAGACGATGCTCCCAGCTTTGACATCAAACTCATCGGGCCTAGTGAAAAGCGACCTTTCCCCATCGGCATCGGCATTGACCTTGCAATCGCGAAGCTAATGGAAATCTCGAAACATCAGTCGGATGGTTACTACAAGCAGCAGGCGTTCCATCTCGTCTCCTCTCAGCTCAAGCTTTTCATCGGATATGAGAACATCCCTGATGACATGGCTTCTCTTCTCCGCCTACACGCCAATGACCTCTTTGAGAGTAAATTTACCACTATGGCCGATATACTGGAGAAGTCCGAACGGTCTAGCTCGATCCCTAAGAAGCTTGCTCAGGAAGGGACATTGAAGAAGCTCCTCAAGGCTTGCATCTTTGCAACCACACTGCCTGCCCTCAAGCAGAGTGCTACCGCTTTCGTAGCCGATGTCTGCAAGCACTTTGCTATGGTGGAAGTTGGACGGTCGTTGGCACACGCTAGACATGGCAAAAAGCAGTTTGACGTTAGCTGCGGTGAAGGCTCTGTATATCTGGACTCTCGGGTCTTCGCTGAAGCTGTTGTCGAATCGTTATCATCGGACCATGTTGAGGTTAGGGATGCCGCCAAGGTGGCTTTACAAATTCTCAAGGATGCTGCCGTAACGATATTTGGATCTCCTGAACGTGTGACGAAGCTACCCTTCTTCCAGCACCTGGGTCGTGTGTTCTGTCATAGCTGCCACAGCGAAGAGTGGTTCACCAAGGCTGGCGGTAGCCGTGGTATCCATCTCTATGCCACTGAGCTGGACCTCGGTGACTCTTGGCTCTTCGAGAAGCAAGCGGAATTTGTTAGGGCATTGACGTATGTCATCAAGGATACGCCGCCAGATCTTCCAGCTAGCACACGGATGCGGGCGCAAGACACTCTAGACTTGATTCTGCGAAGATGCTGCAAGAACATGTCTAAGGACGATCGGAAAAATGATAAGAGCCGCCTCTACTCTCTCTGCGGTTTCTTCGTCTACGAGCTTTCCCACATGAACAAGCATGTTCGGGAGGCTTCTCGCCGCAGCTTCTCTACTATTGCCGAAGTTCTGGGTTGTGAGGTCCATGAACTCATCTTCCCTGTGAAGGATCGTCTATTGCAATCAATCTTTAACAAGCCTCTTCGAGCCCTTCCGTTCCCCACGCAGATTGGGTTTATCGACGCCATCACATTTTGCTTGAGCCTGCGCAATGAGATCGTTACCTTCAACGACCCGCTCAACCGTCTTATGCTCGAGTCTCTTGCCCTGGCTGATGCCGATGATGAGAATCTTGCATCTAAACCGAACGAATTCAAGAATGCCGAGATGATTGTGAACTTGCGTGTTGCTTGTCTCCGGCTCTTGTCAATGGCCATGAGCTTCCCCGACTTTGCGAATACTCCTCAGAACACCAGTCGCGCTCGCATCATCTCCGTCTTCTTCAAGTCGCTCTATGTCCGTTCGCCTGATGTGATTGACGCTGCCAATGCTGGGTTGAGGGACGTCCTGACGCAGACTAATAAGCTGCCGAAAGATCTCCTGCAGAATGGCCTACGCCCGATCCTCATGAACCTCCAAGATCCCAAGCGTTTGAGTGTCGCTGGACTTGACGGCTTGGCTAGGCTTCTGACCTTGCTTACCAACTACTTCAAGGTTGAGATTGGAGCTCGTCTGCTGGACCACATGAAAGTCATTGCCGACGATGTGATCCTGCAGAAGGTCTCTTTCAGTCTTGTTGAGCAAAGCCCTCCTATGAAGATCGTCGCAGCAATTTTCAACATCTTTCACCTTCTTCCACCGGCCGCTACCACGTTCATGGACCACCTTGTGAACAAGGTATTAGACTTGGAAGATAAGCTTCGCAGAACCTCGAGCAGTCCCTTTAGGAAGCCTATGGTCAAGTATCTCAATCGATACACCAAGGAAAGTTTGGCCTACTTCTATGCTAAGTTCAATGATGAACGGTTCGGACGATTCTTTGCACAGGTGCTTGCCGACTCGGAGAGTGACACGCTTCGCGCTGCCGTCGTCGCAGACACGGATAGCTTCATGGCCGCGGCGTTTGGGCAGGAGCAAACTGAAGGCAAGAATACCGCCGCCATCAATGGTATCTATTCTGTTCATTCTATCACCTCTTTCCCTTCGACCAAGAACTGGCTTGTCTCCCATCCCGACTTACGAACGAAGGTGATCGCCTCTGCACGCGATCTTCAGCGAAAGCTACATGGTGATAAACTTCTCGCAAGTGAGCGTCTGCGCGTTGAGCAAGCTGAAGACCAGATCATGGACATCGTTACTGTCTACCTGGCAGGGTCAATGCACGATCTCGACTTCCTTTTCGACGTTATCGATGGATTGTCCGCAGGTGATCTCAAGCGTAGTCTCGCCTTTCCAAAATTCATCTATAAGCATATCATCACCAACGAGTCTATTGACTATCGGCGTTCCGTGATTATGCGGTGTCTTGATCTTTATGGACAGCGCTCCTGCTCTCAGAAGATGAAGACCTACGCTTTCCGCCATCTGGTCAACCCGATTTTCGCTATGGATGTCCAGCTGACGTGGAACAGCTCCCCTGATGGCCCGAAGCTGATGGATAAGAGTATGACGGAGTCCATTCAGAACCGTCTGTGGAAGCCTCAGGTGGCAGATCTGAGTGAGGAGTCCAGCCAAGCGGGTGTTGACCATTCGCGCATGGAGCTTCTTCAGCTATCCGCGTTGTTGATCAAATATCACCACGCCACTGTGCAGGATTCGCGAAAGGACATCATCAAGTTCGCCTGGAACTACATCCGCCTTGAAGACATCATCAACAAGTACGGCGCCTATGTTCTCATTAGCTACTTTATTGCGCATTACGAGACTCCGATGAAGATCGTTGTGCAGGTGTATGTTGCACTTTTGCGTGCTCATCAGAATGAGGGTAAAGCTCTTGTGACGCAGGCTCTGGATGTTCTTGCTCCTGTTTTGCCTACGAGGATCCTCGCCGCAGCCAACAACGCCCAACCTCAGGATACGCGATACCCGCTCTGGGCTAAATGGCCTCGCCGTATTCTCGCTGAGGAAACCGCGAACCTCCAGCAAGTCATGAGTATTTTCCAGTTTCTCGTACGCCAGCCAGACCTGTTCTATGAATCTAGAGAGCACTTCGTGCCTCTTATCATTCCTTCGCTGATCAAAATTGCTGCTCCTCTGACCAACCCGTCGCACGATAGCAAGAGGCTTGCGCTGAACCTCATCAATTTGATCTGGATCTGGGAGGAGAAACGGGTGAAGAGCATGTCGGTACCGGCTCAGAACGGCATCCTGGAGTCGCCAAACTCGAGAAAGCGCAAACTCGATGACGCCCAAGGCACGTCCTCTCCTTCACCGGCCCTTGGGCCTCCTGGATCTCGTGAGCGCTCTGAATACATGGTTCCGCCCGATCAACGCGCTGCCCTGATAAAGTACCTCATTACCTTCATCACCACATCCACGGATAGATTTCAGGTACCGGCCGCCCGGTTCCGAGAGCTTCAGTCTTCTAAGCAGCAAGGTCCAGTACACACCAGCGATATGCAGAAGAAAGCAGTGGGATTGCTCCGAAGTCTGATGTCGGCTGCTTACTGGGGTGATCTCAACATTGAGCTCTACCAGAAAGTCATCGAGCCGATTCTCACGCAGGACCGAGGAGACAAGCCCATTGAGAAGTACTTGACGTCTGTAGTGAACGCTCTTCAGGTTGTGCGTATTCTTCTCGCATCAAAGCCAGACGAGTGGGTTGTTTCCCGTGCCCCCCTCATACAAAAACTGCTCGAGAAGCCACTCCGTTCGGATAACCCCGAGGTCCAAGATTCTCTGCACGGCCTTGAAGCGGACATGGACGTTGAACCCAAGCTTCCTCCTCCTGTTCAGCGAGTGCTTAGTGCCCTTCCCGATGATCAGCCGGAAGATGAAGATGCAATGGACGTTGAACACTCGCCCTCCGAGTTTGTTACTTACCTCTCTGCGATCGCCACCGAAACTCTCTCCGCCAACAACTACATCTCCAGTCTCAACATTCTCTGGTCCCTCTCAAAGAGCAAACCGGCCGAAATGGATATTCATATCCCGCAGGTCATGAAAGTCTTCTCGCAGAAGCTGGCTAAGGAACATGTTCTCGGTGCCTCAACCACGAATGGCCAAAACGGAACTAAGCCGGAGGGTGCTCCGGATCCGCAGGAATATGAGATCGGCATCGACCTTATCTTCAAATCTATTGAGTTGGTTTCTGTCCGCATGTCTCACCTGGGTGAGCAACGCCGGCCCTTCTTGAGCGTCCTTGCTCAGCTCGTTGAGCGATCTACAAACGAAGGACTCTGCACTAAGGTCTTGGACATGGTTGAGACTTGGATCTTCAAATCTACTGAATCATGGCCTACCCTCAAAGAGAAGACCGCAGTCCTCCACAAGATGCTGCTCTTTGAGTCTCGACAGAGTCCTGAGATGTTGCATAAGTTCCTTGACCTTGTTATCCGGATCTACGAGGACTCTAAAATTACGCGGACTGAGTTGACCGTTAGACTCGAGCATGCTTTCTTGATCGGTACGAGAGCTAAGGATGTGGAAATGCGCAATCGCTTCATGACTATCTTTGATCGAAGTCTGACCCGCCTAGCGAGTTCCCGGTTGAGCTATGTATTGACTTGTCAGAACTGGGATACACTCGCGGACTCGTTCTGGCTTTCACAAGCGTCTCATCTCATCCTAGGCTGTGTGGATATGACTGCCCCGGCTCGTCTTCACCCGGACGACTTCACGATGTATCCGCTCAACTTCTTGTTCGGTAATGCCGAGAAGGATCCGCGCCGGGCAGAAATTATGGTCGACAACCAACTCGAAGCATTCATCGCTGACCGCAAGCGGTTTCTTGGTGAAATTGCTGAGGTTAAGGCTCGTGACTTGATGGAGCCGCTCACTCAGCTCCAACATACCGATCCCACCACGGCTTATAAATTGTGGACTACCTTGTTCCCTATCTTTTGGTCAACTCTCTCGCGGGAAGATCGCAGCGACCTCGAAAAGGGAATGGTCAGCCTCGTCACCCGCGAGTACCATCAACGACAGGTAGACAAGCGCCCGAATGTCGTACAGGCTCTGCTGGAAGGTGTTGTCCGCGCAAGCCCCCGTTTCAAGATCCCGCCACACGTCCTGAAGTACCTGAGCCGTACCTACGACGCCTGGTATACCGCTGCCACGTATCTGGAGGAATCAGCTATCAACCCTATCATTGACACCCCAACAGTCCGTGAGAGCAATCTTGACGCGCTTGTGGAAGTATATGCTGGCTTGCAAGAAGATGACTTTTTTTATGGTACCTGGCGACGGCGATGCAAGTTTGTTGAAACCAATGCCGCCCTCTCGTATGAACAGCAGGGCATGTGGGACAAATCACAGCAACTGTATGAGAACGCACAGATCAAGGCTCGCTCTGGCTCTATGCCATTCTCCCAAGGCGAGTACTACCTGTGGGAAGACCACTGGCTTATTTGCGCCCAGAAGCTCCAGCAGTGGGATATTCTTAGCGACTTCGCCAAGCACGAGAATCTGAACGATCTCCTTCTTGAAGCTGCTTGGCGGAACATTGAGAACTGGCAGAGCGAGAACAATCGAGAACAGCTAGAGTCACTGGTCAAGTCTGTCTCTGACGCCCCGACTCCTCGCCGAACCTTCTTCCAGGCGTTCATGGCGCTGTTGCAATTCCATAACAAGAAGGAGAACATTCAAGAGTTTAACGGTGTCTGCGACGAATCGATCCAGCTTTCCATCCGCAAGTGGCTGCAACTGCCTAAGAGCATAACCAACGCCCATCTCCCGATACTCGAGCACTTCCAACTTCTTGTTGAACTTCATGATGCGAGCCACATCTGCTCCAGTCTGTCGCAAACCAACGAGCGTAACCTCGACACCAAGTCTGCGGAGTTGAAGCTGTTGCTTGGCACTTGGCGAGACCGTCTTCCCAACCTGTGGGATGATATTAATGCTTGGCAAGATCTGGTTACTTGGAGACAACACATCTTCCAGCTGATCAACGCGACATATCTTGGACTGCTCCCACCCCAAACTAATAACGTCGCTAGCAACTCCTATGCGTACCGTGGATATCATGAAACGGCCTGGATTATCAACCGCTTTGCCCATGTCTCTCGCAAGCACCAAATGCCGGAAGTCTGCATTGCTCAGCTCAGTCGAATCTACACCCTGCCAAACATCGAAATCCAAGAAGCGTTCTTGAAGCTGCGCGAACAAGCCAAATGTCACTACCAGAATCCCAAGGAACTCAACAGTGGTCTGGATGTGATCAATAACACGAACCTCAACTACTTCGGTGCGCAACAAAAGGCAGAGTTCTATACACTCAAGGGCATGTTCCTCGCAAAGCTGAACCACGTCAATGAGGCAAACGAAGCGTTCGGTGTTGCTCTGTATTATGATTTGAGACTGGCCAAGGCATGGTCCGAGTGGGGTCAGTACAGCGACCAGCGTTTCAAGAGCGATCCCAACGACTATGAGTTGGCAAGCAACGCGGTTAGCTGTTACCTGGAAGCTGCTGGTCTCTATAAGAACTCCAAGTCTAGAAAGCTGCTCAGCCGGATTCTCTGGCTGCTTAGCTTGGACAACGAGGAAGGTGCAGTAGCGACCGCGTTTGAGAATTTCAAGGGTGATACGCCTGTTTGGTACTGGATTACCTTTATTCCGCAGCTATTGACAAGCCTGTCTCACCGCGAGGCGCGTCTATGCAAAGCTATCTTGGTTAAGATCGCCAAGCTGTACCCTCAAGCTCTGTTCTTCTTACTTCGTACCAACCGCGAAGACATGCTCAACATCAAGAAGCAGCATGATCAAAAGCAAGAGAAGCTTGCGCGTGCCCGAGCGCAAGCATCTCCGCAGAACAAGCCCACGCCAGCGGTGAACGGGGCGCAAGCCGCAAACGGTCCCGCCTCTGCTCAAGCTCAGGCTTCTCCCAACCGACCAGCTGGCCAGCAGCCTGCACAGAACCAACCCCAGGGTCAGCCCCAGGTTCAAGGTCAGGCGCAACCTCAATCCCAGCAAGGGCAGGGTCAAGCCCAGCCGCAGGTCAATGGCCAGAGTCCCGCTCAGAAACCTGCTCAGCCCCCCGCGGCTGTCCAAGGCCAGGCTCAAAACCAGGCACCACAGCAACAACAACCACAAGCGCAACAGAATTTCCAGGTCCCTGGACAGCAAAACCAGCCCGCACCACAGGTACCGACTGCTGGCGCGGAATCTGAGAAGGAACCGTCGAAGAAGCCGTGGGAGTATTCTGACGAGATCATGTCGGGTCTCAAGACGGCATTCCCCTTGCTCGCTTTGTCGATGGAGACTATGGTCGATCAGATCCACAAGAATTTCAAGTGCCCGCCTGATGAGGACGCGTACCGCCTGATCGTGGCGCTTCTGAACGACGGTCTGGCGTATGTTGGCCGCATGCCTGGATCGTATGCTCAGGACTTTAAGCTGCCCGCGGCCACCGAAGCCAACATTACGCGCTTCGCCGAGACGATCCTTCCACCCCATATACGAAAGGCCTTTGAAGCCGACTTTGTTATCAAGAAGCCAACCATGTACGAGTACATCCAGAAGCTTCGCCGCTGGCGTGACAGGTTCGAGGAGAAGCTCGATCGACGGCCTCAGATCCAGTTCTTGGAGACCTACTCCCCTCACCTCAGCGAATTCCGTTTCCTCAAGTTCGACGAGGTCGAGATTCCAGGACAGTACCTGCAGCACAAGGACAAGAACCAAGACTTCATTCGCATCGACCGCTTCTTGCCTGACATAGATCTGGTGCGCGGTATTGGTGTCTGCCACCGTCGGTTAAAGATTCGTGGTCACGACGGAAGCGTTCATCCATTCGCTGTCCAACATCCCGCTGCCCGACACTGCCGGCGCGAAGAGCGGATTCTCCAGCTGTTCCGCATCTTCAACGGGGTGCTTGGCAAGCGCAAGGAGAGCCGCCGACGGAACCTCAACTTCCACCTGCCTCTTATGGTTCCTTTGGCTCCTCACATCCGCTTGGTCCGTGACGATCCGTCGTACATTTCGATGCAGGGTATCTATGAGGATTACTGCCGACGCATTGGCATCAACAAAGATGAGCCTGTTCTGTTCACTATGGAGAAGATGAGGGCTTTGGCAGAGACAAAACAGAGCGTAAGTACAACTTTATCCTCGTATATGACTGCAACTAACGTCTCTCAGCGTACTGCCGAACAGCAGCAGGTTCTCAAGACCGAGATGCTCACGGCTATCCAGGAGAAATGGGTTCCTTCGACAATGGTGCTGGACTACTTCCAGAAGATCTATCCCAATTTCTCGGACTTCTGGCTCTTCCGCCGCCAGTTTGCTTATCAATATGCGGCAGTTGCATTCATGACCTACATGATGCACATGGGTAACCGGTATCCGAACAAGATCATGATCTCGCGCGCGACTGGTGACATCTGGGGCTCCGAGCTCATTCCCATCATCAACCCGAACAAGGCTTTCTTCTTCAACCCGGAGCAGGTGCCTTTCCGCCTTACCCCCAATATCCAGACGTTGATGGGTCCCATTGCTGTGGAAGGTCTATTTGCCTGCGCGATTATGGCCATTGCTCGCTGCCTGACGGAGCCACGCCACGAGCTAGAGCAGCAGCTCAGCATTTTCGTCCGCGATGAGATGATGTTCTGGGCTACCACTCATCACCGCGACCGTGTTCTTTCCGCACAGCAACTCCGGGAATTGGTCTATAACAACAGCGATATCATCGTCAACCGCGCCGTCAGCCTTGCCAGCCCACCTGAAGGCAATCTGCCCGCGAACCAGACTACCATTGATCTTATCTCCAAGGCTGTCAACCCGCAGCACTTGGCTAGTGGTGACGCTTTGTGGATGCCGTACCTCTGAATTGTCCTTGTCTCTCGCCGTCTTCTCTCCATCGTTCAATTAGCGTTCTGTTTCTTGGGTCATCGCATAGGCTTGCAGTGCAGATTGTTGTTTCTTGGGTAGGGTTTCAAAATGTTTACTCGGCTTTCTAGCGAGGCGCTTGGGGTGATGTTATGGAGCCATGAAGCTCACTGACTTTTGTCTATTTTTGCATCTTAGCTTTTATTTTGAACTGCCTCAGCATGATATAAAATGTATGGTTTAAATAATCATATTATCAGATTGGCTTTGAAATACGCTGCTCCCGTAAAAGTGCCTAACCATGCCCAGTGCAAACGCCAGTAATCAGAGTAGTAAAATCGTGAATGTCATACCAGCGAAGGCTTAGCCTTCTTCTTGATGCCCAGGCTGTTTGGTAATGGCTTCTTCGCCTTCTTGACACGGGCGAAAGATGGAGGCGCCACTGGTACCGGAGTCTGCTCCGGCGTCGACTCATCCTCCACCAACCTCTTCACCTTCTCCCCCGTTTCCGTCATAAACGCCTTCCGCGCCGCCTCTTCATCCTCCCTTTGAGCCCTTAGCGCCTCCTCGTCAACCTGCTCCTGCACATGCGCCAACGCCACCTCATCCCCCAGCGCCTCATTCCTCTCGATCCTCGCATTCCTCGTCCGAATCTCATCCAACGCATCCGCAATCGCCATCTCCCTCTTCGAATCCAACATCTTCTCCTCCAGCTCCGCCATCTTATCCCGCTCAAGCTGCTCCTGCTCCTCGCCCTCCTCCCGCTCCAATCGATCCAAAACCTCCTGCTCCGTCTCGTCCGCATTATCCGCCTTTGAGTCGCGCCACGGCTCAAAGTTCCTCTTCGCGCCCTTCTCCGCCCGATAATCCATGTTCTTGGGATCTGTGAGGAATGTGATTTCGCCGCTGCATCGCGTGCATCGGATGTAAAAGCGGTAGATCGGGATCGAGAAGTACTTTTCCTCCGTCGTTTCTTTTCGCGCGTTGAACTTGCGCCCACGGTAGATGTACTCGCCGCAGGAGGTGCATTTCATTGAGAACGGGGCCATCAGTCGGACGGTTATGACCTTGGGCCCGGTGGAGCGGAGGTGTTTGGGCGTGCGGGTTATCGCCGACGGGTCGAAGTCCGGGGGGTAGTATTTCGTTCTGCGGGCGTTAGAGGGGGTTTTGTTTATGATGGTGGGAGAGTGTGGATGACACTTACAGTACTTTTCGTTCGGACATGGTTGCGGTGTTGAAGAGAGCTCAGTATGGTGAGTAAAATGGTTGTTGCTGGGAGGAGCTGAAGATGCGATGCGATCGATCTTGCCGGCTGGCGATTATCTTTCCGATAGCTGGATCATGTGATGTGGCGACCCTAAGTATAAAGAGCTACCGTACGGTGTAGAAGAGATTGAAATGGCTCTCTACTGCTGAACAATGTATTAAACAATCCCGCGCAAGGAAACATGCTGCAGCTACTTTATAGGTATATTCAGGCATATCCTGCTTGTAAATACCTGCTTGTGCCTTCGTGGTGAGCCGGGAGGCGCATTTCAATAATGTCACGTGCGCCGCTCCAAAAAAAGCAGCGACCAGAGACGCCCGCGGGGAATCAACATCGATGACCGACCGATAACACCGAGCGACGAGGTGACGGCCTGATTGCAGCATACAACTGGTTCCCCTCCTTCTGCCGCCATCGCGCAAGCTTATGGCGTAGGACCATCGCTGTTTGCTTCTACTCAACTACCCACCAGCTTTGCGTTGAGAAACTCTATTGTTTACACCTCGCGCTCGCTCATGCCGTCCACTCTCGCGAACCTCGTCCATCGCCAATCCAACCTCTTCAGATAGGCACTGGTTATGGAGAACTTCCTGCGCGTCTGGCGACAACAGGCGAAAGTTCGTGGCCAGTATGACGCCGCGATTTTCATTGGAGACAAAGTCCTTGCGTTGACAAGTGAGCTATCTCCCCGGCCTTCGCGCCCGGGCAACCGATTAACCTCATTGCATTAGACAGTGACGAGGATGCCCTTTGGCTGGCTGAAGTCCATTTCTCCAACAACAACTACACGCGAGCCCTTGCCCTCCTTTCACGTCAAGACCTCGTATCCCGGAGTACCGCCTGTCGCTACCTCGCCGCGCACTGTTACATCAAACAAAGCCAGTACGAGCAGGCGCTGTCGGTGCTCGGCGACCAAAACCCAACCCACCTTCTCCGCAGTAACAACAGCCGCCGCAAAATACAACACCTGAATGGGCAAAGCCGAATCACACTCCGAAATGCAAAGTCCCGTCATGACGATCGGGATCGCGAGGACGCTGGGAATATTCGCTATGAGGCGGGGATGTGCTATCTTCGAGGCCTCTGCTTCGCTAAGCAGAATGCTTTCGATCGAGCGCGCGACTGTTACAAGGATGCAGTGCGAATCGACGTGCAATGTTTTGAGGCTTTCGACCAGCTCATGAAGAACTCGCTCATGTCGCCGGCGGAGGAGCTTGAGTTTCTGGAATCGCTGGACTTTGACTCAATCACAGGCGCTGACCCACATATTTCGCAAGAAGCCGCGGACTTCACGAAGATGCTGTATACCACTCGATTGTCGAAATACTCGTCCCCGGCCGTCCTCACCGATGCCACGGAAACTTTATCCACCCACTACAAATTGGCCGAGAACCCGGACATACTTCTTTCCCGCGCCGAAGCTCTCTACACGCAATGTCGGTTTGCAGAAGCGCTTGAGCTGACGTCTTCGATCCTTACCACATCGCGGACCTCATTATCGGCACAGACGGGCGCAGGCCAGAGTCACCTGGGACACTCTCCCGCTGTATATCCTCTGCACTTGGCCTGCTTATACGAGACAGGAGCAACAAATGCGCTGTTCCTACTGTCACATACACTTGCCGATCACTCACCTGAAGAATCGTACACGTACCTAGCTATTGGAGTCTACTACCTGTCCGTTTCGAAAATCGCAGAAGCCCGGCGTTTCTTCTCCAAAGCGTCCTTGCTGGATCCGCATTCCGCACCCGCATGGATTGGCTTTGCCCACACATTCGCTGCTGAAGGAGAGCATGACCAGGCTATTGCCGCGTACAGTACAGCTGCGCGACTATTCCAAGGCAGTCACCTGCCTCAGTTGTTCCTTGGCATGCAGCACCTGGCGCTGAACAACATGTCTCTTGCGCAAGAGTATCTCTGTGCGGCCTATGCAATGTCCACAGGAACAGCTGCCGGCACCGTCCCATCATTACCCGCGTTACCGTCGTCCGAAGTCTCTCCCTTGGGAGGAGATCCCTTAGTCTTGAACGAACTAGGTGTTGTACTCTACCACCAGAGCCATCTTGAGGAGGCAATTGATCTTTTCCGCCAAGCATTGAATTTAGCGACATCCCTTCGATGCGAGCCAGGCGCGTGGGTGGCAACGCGATCTAATCTTGGTCACGCTCTGCGCCGTTTGGGCAAATACCCTGAAGCACTGGACGAGTTTGACGAGTGTCTGCGCATTGGGTCCGGCGGTGCAAGCCTTGGATACAGCCCGTTTCTGGGTGGAAGCGGAGGTAATGTCTCTGGAGTGGCTTCGTCCGGTGTGAGCGGCTATGAGGAGCGTGGGTTGATTGGGTCTTTGTATACTGCGCGTGGTCTTGTCCTTCTGGAAATGAACCGTACCCTCGACGCCGTCACAACCCTGCATGAGGCGGTACGTGTCCTAGGGGCCAGCGGGGGCGGCGATGCCGCAGGTGGGGCGGGCGTTGCGGGTACTCTCCTGTCACGGGCGTTGGAGATTTGGGCGTTGGAAACGCACGAGACCGAAGCTGCCTCTGAAGACAGCTCTCGGTCCGTCAAAAACATAACGCGATCGCGCGACAAAGGCAAAGGCAGAGCAGCCCGACGACGAATAGCCCCAGACGACTCGTTTACCGAAGAATGGACGGACGAGGTGGCAGGTGGAGTCCCAACCGGCCATGGCTCTACGAACACGACCGTCGATGAAACAATCGAGATGGAGCTAGACCAAGACGCAGAGCGGCTTCTCCGCGACTCTGTCGAACGTGTTCGCGGCGGACACCGTGGCCGGCGAGAACACATACATCAGCCGCTGAGCAGTCCAGAAGGAGAGGTGCAGCAAGCACCGCCTCGCAGTCGAGGGGGCAGAACAGCACGTTCGAGCCAGGCGCGATCATAAGTATTTTTACGGAGTCTTGATCTGTACTTGGGGCGGCGTTTGGCCTGTTTTGCATCCGGGTTTGGAGCATGCATGGATGGCGTAAATAGCAAATAGGCAATAGACGATAATAATCCTTCTCTACAACTACCTACACATCTACGGTCTCGTTCTCTGTAATATAGTAGCCTAGCATAGCCGCCTCCAACTTGAGGCAGCACCATTATTATTGTTCTGGTATAGGCCACTATATTTAACAGAGTGCTGACCCTGGGGCCCTCCAGCTGGACCCTCATGGACTTCACGGAGTATCCCCGTCTCCACCAGACCCTTTCCCTTTCTCCACAGATTACCCAATGCCATTCGCAGCATTTCCATGTCATTGGCGGCCGCGTATGGCGATCGGCTTGAGCCGCGCTACTGCGTCTCCTTAACTGTGTGCTAAGCCTCAAATCGCGCTTCAACTACCACAAAGGGCAAGGTTGTTGTGGCTTACGCGTGGATTTTACACTGGCGGCGTCATCAACTGCTCCATACTCGCTCAGAGGAGCCTGAAACAGTGGGAATCAGACCCACGAACGGGCTACTGTTGAGCAGGTGGGCAAAGATCAGCTAGGGAGCCAGGGACTGTCTGTCAAGCTGTCGATGGACAGATCATCGTGGACTTCACTCGGCTCTCCTGGACTACCCAGAACAAGGCGGAGCGTTAGTGAATGGGCCTCTTGGACTAGGAAGGGTCGACCATGTCCTAGTCACCTAAATGAGGAAGCCTCGTGGCCGTTAATGTTACCATGGCTTTCTGGACTTCTGCTCAGTCAGTGTGTTACTCATTTCGCATCCTTCATCCCTTCATCCATTTTCATCTTACTTGCCATACCACTTACCAATAATCGCTCTTCTTTATGCCCCAGATACGCTCTTAGACCATGGTCGCTCGTTCCCGCTGGCTGGGCGGCAGCCTACTGGCCTTGTGCTCGCTTTGCACCCTCGGCTTCGTTGCAACCTTCCTGCTTTGGTTCGCAGTGAACTCAGACAGAGATTACCTCCACCCTATCCTCACCCAGGTCATCCCCGCCGGACACTGTGCATGTGAGGCCGCAGCCGTGTTCGAATGCAGCACCTGCTTGACCTGCTCACATCTGGACCGGGTCGCGGAAACCCCATCTTCAACGGCGGAAGCCTGGCAATTCGAGTACCCGCGCGACGCTCAGAATGTAGCGCTCACTCAAGGCCAGTGCGCCGCTGGATTTCCTGGTCTTTTTGAGGATGTTGCTCGTGGCACAGCATACTGGCGCACGCAGGGTGGCTTGTCATCCGACGAACTCGACGCTATCCCCATACACCATGGAATGGGCCGGGCAAAGATCGCGCGTGGAGAACTGTACGTGATATCTGTTCGCGCGCGCGGCAAGGACCACCGACGGAAGATACTCGCTGCGCTGAGCGCCATGCACCGCGCGCTGATCGGCGACCCTGAGCGTTCGACGAGGCCCGACATCGAATTCGTCTTCTCGATTGAGGATAAGCTCGCCGAAGTTACGGACTCAATGAATCCTGTTTGGACGCTGGCTAGAACAGCAAGCGAGGAGGCTGCGTGGCTTATGCCGGATTTTGGATACTGGGCTTGGGATCACCTGCATACTACGATTGGACCGTATGATCAGGTCGTCGAGCAGGCTGCGATTTATGATGATTTGCCCTGGGAAGAGAAGCAACAGCAGCTGGTTTGGAGAGGAAAGCCGAGTTTTGCGCCGAAGCTGCGGCGGGCGCTTATGGATGCGACGCGCGACCGGCCGTGGGCGGACGTTCAGGCTGTTGATTGGCATCATCAGAAGCAGTCTAATGTGCTGAAGATGGAGGATCACTGCAGGTATATTTTTATTGCGCATATCGAAGGTATGCTTCTCTTGCCTGGTTGAGACGTCGTTGAATCAAGCTAATACAAGCTCGGCGCGTAGGACGGTCATACTCAGCGTCGCTTAAATACCGACAAGCATGTCGATCGGTCATCGTTGCGCACCAACTGCAGTATATCCAGCACCACCACTACCTCCTGATCCCTTCCGGCCCATATCAGAACTACGTCGAGGTTGCCCGCGACTTTTCGGACCTGGCAGAGAAGCTGGAACCGTTGCTAGAGGAGCCAGCCCGCGCAGAGGCCATCGCAAACAATAGCGTGCGGGCATTTCGGGAGCGTTACTTGACCTTGGCGGCGGAGGCATGCTACTGGCGGGCGTTGTGGGATGGATACGGGAGCGTTTTCAACAGCTCACAGCCCCAGCCAGAGTCAGTGCCAGAGATGGAGTCTCGGCTAGGGAAGAGCAAGCAAGAACAAGGGCTCCGGTATGAATCGTTCATTTTGCGGGGAAGCGAGGAAATGCTGGAGTTTCATTCATAAAAAAAAAGTAGAGTAATAAGAAAGACTGCGTTCATTCATGGCATAGAGGCGTTTGGCACACACATACAATACTACTGGAGCATCTTTGGAGAACTGCATAGTAGGGACTAGAAAGTAGGTTGGCGAGAATAACATTCTGCCAAGCACCACACGCACTGCACTACGATTATACCTTGCAGGGATGTGCGGCAAGGAGAGCTCTGTCCTCCATACTCCGTAGCTCGGCTGGTCTGGGCTTTTGCTCGGTCCCATGTGGTAGTTATCAGCAGGTTACGCGGTGTCCGTGATACGATCCCGAGATGCGATAGCGATAGCGACGGAATTTGACTTACGATTTGTGTTAGTTTCTTCCACATCTCTGTCCCTTTTTTTTGCAGCGACTACTGGAGAGAACTTCTATGGGGTTCTAGGTAGGTCACAAGCGTTAGCCCACCTCACCGTTCTCATTATCCTCTCCAGACCGCAATTTACACAAGCAGAGCCGCCGAAATCAACGATCGCATCCTGGCCCACGGGGTTTTCAGAGGTTATCCTGGCGATGACCTTCACTTTGATGCCCTGCTTTACTCGGACAAGCATGGAGCTTCAACGTGGAACGAACTCCTCATTTACTAGGGTCCAGCCGCAAAGCGAACAATCAACGACGCTTCCCGCTCGCTGCTTTAATCTCGTGTCTCGCCAACAGCTTCGCAGCATCGGACGTGTCCTTCAAACCGAAACCCTCCAGACGCAATGCCCCTTTTCTTGTTGTCGTCTGTCAATACCGTGATTGAGTAAAACGTGGCCATCGAAATGACGCTTTCCGGCATACCTCCGCGTTTCCAATGACGATTGCACACCCGATGAGCAGCAGAGACGGCGAGGAAGCGAGGCAGTAGAGAGCGGCTTTATGGAGAATTTTTTGTTCGGTTTCCCACGGTAATTGTGCGCGATGCAAAGCGACTCAATAGCCAATGGTGCCAGCGATTACGCATGGGCATGGGCATGGGCATGGGCATCGGTATCGGTATGGCAGTGGCAGCGCGTGCATGACGACGGAAGTCAAGGCCGCTGGGCGTTCACGAGCAGTAGCCGTGCGCAGGATCTTCCTTCACCGCGCGCTTTAGTGTCCCGTGCATCGCGGACGGCGGCGTCCTCGAGACCGACCGTATCGTAAGGGCTTTGCGCTCGGTGCGTCAACCGTCGTGGTGGCGGGTTACTGGCTGGGACGGCGGAGTTTAGGGCGCGTATTCCGTTAAGAACGGGTAGCTTGGGACGCGTATCGCGGGAAGGAGGTATCGCGGTAATGGAGGATAGGAGTCGTGGGAGGGCTGCCTTACTTCGAGGACGGCATGGTGAAAGTCACGCGGGCGTTGCGGGTTCTGTCGATGATTGCGGATGGGTGGGTCGGTGTTATTGTACCTGGCTGCGGGCGTGTAGTGTCGGCTTTAAAATATTGAGGTTGGGAGTTTGATCACTTGCGGGAAAGGCGGAGAGCGGAATGGTCCGCTTTGCAATGAGGGGTGCGAGGGCGAGGGCGAGGTTGAGGGTGAAGGCAAGTTTGATGGCTAAGGGAGGAGTTTCTGGGTGGAACAATCATAAGCAAACGCATTAAGCTTCTGCCAAGAGTCTTCTTGGAGTGATGAGGTGGGATGTAATGTTGTAGATAAAGAGGTGAACGGCTCGAGGCGGGGTAATTGATAATCTACCTAAGATGAAGCTATTCGGAGATCATGATTTCTGGGCAGAGCTAACCCAAAATGAAGGCGGCGCTATGCGGCAGTATGCTTCAGCACAATAGAATCTTGTACGGAGTAGATAGCTATGATTGTCTTTATGGAGGATTCAATGGTTTACTGCGGCTTACTCTATCTCTTGATAGGTGCTAATATGGCCCGCCTATGCTTATGATTACCACTGTGTTCAACACTGCCTAGAGTCATTAGTCCTTATGCACATGCCTATTCTGACCCCTCTTAGTCAGCGCTATTCACCGTGTACAATGTTATGCACTGTGGACCCCATATTAGATAGCTACTCGGAGCGACAGCCCCTTCGCTGTTATTGCTGCTACAAAGAGGGTGGTGCCAAGGATCTACGGCTGAGCGGTCTGTGCTGTGTATATTGCCTGCTACTATGTAGCCCGGAATACCAAAAGCACAAGGAAGTGGTCCTGGAGATAATTAGGACGAAAACCCAATGGTTTCCGTCGGAGAGGACGACCGAGTCATCAAGACTCTATCTCATGGAGGATTGGAGACTGCTTGTATATCCGGCCCGCGTATCAGTAGACTCAAATCACGTTGACACCGTTGGGCAAGGTTAGGCTCCCACCTCGGCTCCAAGCTGCAAAGTGTACTCTGCAAACGTTGAATTGGTGGATGGTCTTGCCTTGAAACCTCCGGCATTACCGTAATTGAAGCGACGCTTCGCTCTTTCCTCAACCCATCTGCCTACCAATCTTCCTTGATATTATGATCCTCCCGGGCTTCCTGCGTACCTGAGAATATGCATCCTCTTCTACCTTACCGATGAACTGGCCCGCTTTCGCGACTGTCCCCGGATTCCTCGTTCCCCACGCAACCCCGCCAGGACTCGACTTCCAGAGATAGTTTGAGAATAATGAGGCCCCTTATCACGTCGCGGCGACCCATTACTCGCGATCCAACATTTCAGCCGCTAATTTGCGATATGCGGCAGCGATCACTAGTTTGGGGGTGCCATTGTCTATTCGGCTCCAAGCACCGCGGACCATTCAGGCCTGACGCCTGTTTTGTGGACTAAGTTCGTTCTCTTACTTGAAATTGGAGATAAGTCGACTTGCCTTGCACCAGTGTTGCGTCCTCTGCTAATCGGCATTGTGTCAAGTAGATATGTCCTACCAATGGAGAGCCAAGACCGAAAAGAACCTCCCGAAAAGTCAGAGACTTGAGAGTTCAGACTCAAAACCAGTCGAAACCACCACCTGAAGCTCCTTACATACTCATGTATGACGAGGACGTCATCGGCATCGGCTTCAAGCCTCGAGTATCGAAAGAGCACTAAACCAAATACGGGAATGTCGACTGTCAAACCCCCGCTGTTAGAGATGATGACAATGTACTCAGAATAATGGCCCCAACCCCCTCTTCAGCGATCTTCTGGACTCTTCCTTCGCTCAGACCAAGCTCAGCTCACCGATAGTCGATCGATCACTGGGGCCGAGATGACAGCTCAGCCAGCCAAAGTCGCCATCACGCAGAGTCTGCAGCTTCGACCCACGCCGCTAAGCGTCACTCGTTCCGGACGAACCCATGATCTGTGTGACGATCTCTTGGCCGCCCAATGATGCGAAGGGCCGAGTTGAAGAATGAAGAGCACCGAGCGACGCCGGGCGAATCAAGCGGCTGATTATTCGAGCTCTGCATGATCATCGTCATGGCTGTGGTTTAAAGCTGAGCTGGCTGCTGGGGAGCTGCCCCGGCGACCGAGATCTGAAGTCTTGCTCTTCCGCGGTTCACCTACACTCATCCATCTATACCTTAATATCTAATTGACGACTCTTTGTTTACGTTTTTTGACTGCGATAATGCCGACCCCCATCCCGCAACCGAAAGGCCTCCCAGTCCTGGGCAATCTCTTCGCCCTCGACTCGAAGAACCCCTGGGGCTCATTCAACAAGCTCGCCGCGGCGTCGCCATCTAACCGTCCCATCTTCAAAATCAGCATTCTCGGCCATGAAATCGTTTTCGTGACCTCTGCCGCCCTCCTTGAAGAGATTTGCGATGAAACGCGATTCCGAAAATGTGTGACGGGGCCAATTGTCGAAATCCGCGCTGCGGTTCACGACTCGCTCTTTACGGCTTACCACTCTGAAAATGAGATTTGGGGAATAGCGCACCGAATCATGAAGCCTCTAGTGTCTCCGGAGGCAATCCAGGGTGTGTTTGCCGAGATTAACGAGACAACAAATGACTTGATCAAGAAGTGGACGGCGTCTTCGAAACAGCGCGTTAACGTAACGAATGATCTCGATCGGAGCAACCACGAGGCGAACATGCTAGCGTTTTTTCACCAGAAACTGTCTATCATGAACGGCAGTGAGCCGGCCGTTATTGCATCGTGCCAAAATGCGACCATGGAAGCGCTGAAGCGCAGCTCGCGACCGAAGTTCTTGACCTGGCTCATGGGTCACCAGAAGCGCTACGATTCCGAAATCAAGATAATGCGCGACTACGGCGCGGAGATCGTGCGCAAGCGCCGCGAAGAGCACCCCGACGGAGGGCCCAAGGATATGCTCCACGCCCTCCTCCACGGCGTCGACAGCGAAACCGGCAAGAAGCTCTCGGAAAGCCAGGTGTTCGACGAAATCATCAACATTTTCATCGGCAGCGCAACAGCGCCCAACCTCCTCTCCTTCGGCCTCTACTACCTCGCGAACAACCCCCACGTCATTGCCAAAGCCCGCGAGGAGCTCGACGCCGTCGTCGGCACCGGCCCCTTCGAACACGCCCACCTCTCCCAGATCCCCTATACCGAGGGTATCCTCCGCGAAACACTGCGCCTGTCAGCCACAGCCCCGGGCTTCAACATCGAGCCGCTGCCGTCCCCGGGTAACGAGCCCGTTCTCCTCGCCGGCGGCGAATACCAGGTCTCGCGCACGCAGCCCCTCATCGCGCTCCTCACAGCGGTAAACCGCGACCCCACCGTTTTCGAAGACCCCGAAGCCTTCAATCCCGAGCGAATGGTTGGCGAAAAATATGACGCCCTTCCGTCCGGCGTGAAGAAGGGATTCGGCAATGGCAAGCGGCAATGCTTCGGAACAAGGTATGCATGGGAATGGAGCTTGTTGGTTCTGGCGCGCTTGATCAAAGAGGTGGACTTTGAGCTCGCGGACAAGGGATATAAGGTGAGTAACGAGGGCGTCAACTATAACGGGGCATTTAGTACGAGGCCCCTTGGCTTCTACTTGCTTGCGAGTCCAAGGGCTACGGTGTGACTACCTGAGTTGAGCCTGGGCTTGGGGGCAGGGCTCGGGTCGAGTTTGAGGTTGGTCAATTGAGCTTTTGGGTTGAATATGAGTTGCAGTGTGCTTTGATGCGATACAATTCAGTGGGATGAGATATCTTTATCATTGCTTAGTGGAGATGAATAATGTTTGCCTTGCAGCCTTATTGTTTTGACTACCTATGGACTATGTTTGCTACTTGTATGGCTTTTGCACAGTCGCCAAAATAGCACAAGAGGGTGGGTGAAGTATCTGGGTGCGATTTCCTGGAAATTGAGCCCTTCACACACTCTTTGCCTTCCATAACTCTGCTACCGGGCCCGATCGCGCATGCGCCAGCCATTCTATTCCTTTATCTCCGATACCCTCCGACACAACCATGGGGTAACCACGGGAAACAGCAATAATACAGTTCTGTGGTATGGATATCTTCTGCTATTATAAATCAAGTTAGGCTAATGCGCTCAACCACAGCGGAACCCGGGTAACTATCCGAGGTAGTCCAAACCTCGTAGTGTCTTTTCTCGAACGAGGCTGCGATTACCACCAGGATGTAACACAGAAAGTCCCAAGACGTATCGGAACATGTCCCTCGCTATAGACTGCTGTACCGGGGGCTGTGCTGAGTCGCGATGAGCAAGCTTTCCCACTAGTCAGTCTGTTCTGGTGGTGGTCCTGCCTAATATATTCTTCCCCAGTTTGACAGACAAGTGCCAATATCCGATCTGTGATGCCTAAGTGACCCAATCGGTGATAGTGAACGAGTTGCACAGCCCCGCCAGCCAAAGCGTTTGGTGGCGTTTATGAGCATGTTGAAGGCCCGAAAATGGGAATGCCCTTCCGGCTGGATTAGAATTGTCTCGCCGTCTCTGAAGTCGAATGGTCTGGCCGTATCTACAGCCGTACTGTCTCTCAACCTCACAGGTCTAAGTCCATCCGCTCTTGAGTAAAGCCTACCTATTTTCAACTGATTAGACTGATTTCACTGATGGCAGATGACCATGGCTGCTCCTGCTCCTCCCTGTGTCTTACCTGATGCTCCCTTCCTTTCTAACGCGCCTTCACCTGACAGCGCACTTTCGAAACCAGAGACTGAAGCCAAACGGGCAATCACTGCAAGACACCTCCAATCAGCAACCCTGGAGGTTCACCGATGTTTATCAATTCCGCGATCGCACACGGTGACTGCCTCTGGCTTGCGCCTAAGCTGCAGGTGGCGATCCTCATTTCCGATTTCCAAAGCTCTGTCACCAGATCAGGCCTCAACTACAGTCCCCACTGTTGGATTGGCCTGGCTCCGGCAACTAGGTTCATGAAATGGAGCTACTTGACGCAATCAACCTGCGTTCAACCGTGATGTCATGAGGCCTTCCAATTCACCATCAAGGGCTTGAAGGTCTGGCTCGTAGACGTGGCCGCAAGCCACCTACATCCTGAGAGTACGCCTTGTCGCAAAGGTTCAACGGCCACCGCTCTTTACGCTACGAGCCCAAGCAGACTTCGTGAATTTTCTCCATATAAGGGTCTGGCCGTGATGGTCCTGGGCCCGTTGGTGGCTAGATTCGCAAAAGACGCACCCGCACAGTCCCGTTTGGGAACATCTTTGCGCTGCCCAACGGTCAAACCAGGTTTGACTTCCCACCAGTCGGTCATGTCTTACTTCTCCCTTGCTGTGCGCTGTAGCTAACATCTGCTACTTTCCGAGAAACTGAAGCGGACAAAGTGTTTAGCTATGGCGCCCCCAACCAGTCAGCTATGTGGTGCAGCCAGCACGAAAGCAAAAATAGCTAGGACATTAACCAAAGTCAAACGACGGTGACCAGAGACTTGAATTTTCCAAAATAGACCAAAACAGCAAAGCACAAAAGAAACACCCAATCGAAACCAGCGATCACTAGAAAAATCAACGAATCTGACAGTCACACAAAGCAGAACCTAACAAGGCATAATGCATCTACTATCTAGCACCTTTGACATCGACAGTGGACTGGTGGAATTCTCCCAGTGCCACAGTTTCCGTCGAAACGAGTGGCTTTGTGCATTCATTCTCCTCTCCTGTCTCGTCGAAGTCATCGCCTTTCGAGTTTAGTTTGTTGTTCTTTGAGGACCGACTTCGGTCTCCTTCGGTCTACGGGTACGGTAACAAAGCACGGTGGTCTATTTCTGCCCGCTACAGTTTGAGGCATGCGCGAGTCTTCTCTTCAAGGCTGCTTTGGATGATCCTTTTTGGTTGCTTCAGAAAAAAGTTCTTGGTCGGTCGGCCTGATTTCAACCTCGTACATCGCCTTCATAAGTTCCCTTCTTCATGCCCATCCCCTCACTTAACGTTAAGGTATCTTTCAGCCTCTTTCAATATTTCCTCCCCTTCACTGCCTTCGAGATGCCGAAAAGAGCTAAAAGGGCTAGAAGGGCGAGAAATGCCAAGCCAGTCGTCCCGGCGGCGACTGGCGACGGTAGTTCCTCAACCCCAAACAACGCGAATAGGAAGAGAAAGGCAGAAGAGACTCTAGATAGCCCGCGAAGTCCCTCACGTCCGAAGATCGAACAGTCTGGAGCCGAGACTGGCACTGCACTTGAGCAAACTGCGGACCCTACTGCCAATGACTCCGCTACGAAGGACCCGGAGACGGCCAAAGCTGAGGCCTCGGAAGACAAGATCAAATCGGTCTCGACGTTTGTCCGCGAGGGGAAATTTCGTAAGTACCCCGTGCTCAATTGGCTGCTTATATTACGACTAATATAACGCAGAAAGTTGGTGCACACTCGTGGTATCTGAATTCGGAGAATTTCAGTCACTCCAGGAGATGGAAGACAGAGTTGAAATAGCCCGTGAAGGACATCGAGCCCGTGAAGGGATTCTGGAAGCTATTTACGTCAGTCTGAGGGCGAGAGGTTTCCAATACTGCATCGTCATCCACAATCCGTATACAAACCAAGCACCGCAGCGTACGATTGCACACGAATGTATGGAAACTTACATCAATGAAAGCCGACGAGCCCTCGAACTCGTCCTCATGCCCATCTGCGAGCCGGTGTGGGAAGAAGAGAAGAAGCATCCCATGCCGGACGATTTCGAGACGTTCTTGCCCCGCGCAGTGACCTATTTCCGACTTGTGCCTGAAACCGGGACCCTCGAGCTCTGCCCAGAATTTGAAGCGACTCTCGAACCCGAGTACACTGGCGAACCTGTCGACTGGGGCATGATTATGAAAGGCTGGATCGGCGACTTTCCGACATGGAAGTTGTCAGACGTCAAGAGCTTTCGCGTGAATACTGCAAGCAAATACATCTACGAGGTTGAGATTGACGGCATGAGTGAGCCATTGATCTACAAGTTCCCGAAATCGTCTTATCATGTTATGGTGGAGGTTGCGGCGCTGCGGTACTGCGCCGAGGTCAATATCCGCGCACCGAGAGTGGTAGGCCTTATTGGTGTTGATACCGAATGGGGTGGATTGCTCATCACCAAGATTCCGACTGTATTCCAGCTTGGGCAGTATGGTGGTCGTAGGGACCACCTAAAGCCGAGTCTTTCTGATCGCAGACGGTGGTACGCGCAGATCTCCGACGCTGTCCACGCTCTTCATCGCCGGGGCCTGATTTGGGGAGATGCCAAACCGGACAATGTAGTGATCGACGAGAAGGGTGATGCAGTTCTTCTCGATTTCGAAGGGGGGTGGACTCGAGATTGGATCGATGACGAGCTTGAGGGCACGAAGGAGGGAGACTTGCAGGCATTGAAAAGGATTCGGACATTTTTGAAATTGGATGATGAGGGAGGCAGAGGCTGGCTTGAGACGCTGACCTGTAATATCCGTTCCTTGTGTCAATGGCCCTCCTAGAAGAGGGGGTTTGTTTAGAGCTTTCTTGTTTTGGCTGCGTATAGTACAATTGAGTGATTCTGTGCCATATTCACCTTCCCTATGTAGGCCCGTGGAAGATCCTCCTCCATGAGCTCATAGACTGCTCTAGAATGCACAACTAAGACACGACCATCCCGGAAAAAGTGCTCTTATGCTGACTTGGGAAATATACTTTGGGAATTATGAGCCCATGGCCATGGCGGCAGTGCGGGTTGTGGGAGAGGATAGCCTCCAACACGCCGCCACCACTTGAGTTGCGTGTCTCACCAGCTGTAACGTGTCCGTGGTCCGTAACGCCCTGTCTTGTTGTTCGGAGTGGCCCTTGACCTGCCTGGTGGATAAATACGGGTCAGCGTCCCCCGCAGATTCCTCTCAGCACCAACCCGTTCTCCCTCCCCCCTTGGAGCACCAGATCTATCTAGGTATGTCGATGCCCTCCATTTCCGTGTCCGCAAGCTCACTCTGTCTGCTCTTGCTACTAGTCCCCCCCCC